>NW_010178330.1:3966-29115 GCF_000695765.1 Mesitornis unicolor | reverse complement strand
CTGTTTAGGACTGATCTACCTTGAGAATGTCCTACTGGAGACTACATTGAAAGCCATTTCTCTACTTTTCAGATGTATTTTGATGAGATCAGCCCCAGCACTGCTCTTTCTACACAGAACAAAATTACCTGCTGAAGAGATTTATAATAGGTTTATTTCTGCAGAGCACAATAGGGTTTCTTCCTGCACTTGAGGTAATAACACACAAGTTCAGTGTCCTCCTGGATTTCAGAATTATTTCTAAGTTTTTTCTGCCTTCTCTCCTCCACATTCACTATGCTTTCCCTGTGAATGTATGCTACCATGGGTTCAACTATTCATAATGAGGATTATCTGTGGCAATTACTATATTTTAGGGCTAGCTATCAGTCAACGTATTTCCAATCTGCTCGGTTTGTTGAATGTTCCCAAGTATTCACTTTTCCTCAGGTTATGGACTCTGGAAGTGCTGAAATCAATCACTATACACTCCATAAATGTCTATTACTTGGCAGGTCTTAGAAATCACTGATTTAGGAGACTCTACAGCTGGTCTTATAGCTTTTGCACCTTTTCAAAGAGGAAACTTGCGGCAAAATTAAAACACACTTCAGTTATGATTTTTGAAGTTCTAAAATTTCTGATATTTGCAAACCCTTCTCTAACTCCCGTTTGTTCATAAACTCATAGGAATCTCTGTAAACTCCAAATCAAGGTAAACTCAATTCGGTGCTCTTAACACCAGAAATGCCCATAAGTCAGGGTTGCTATAGAATCATAAAAGCATAGAATAGTTTAGGTTGGAAAGGACCTTAAAGCTCATTCAGTCCAACCCCGCTGCCATGGGCAGGAACACCTCCCACCAGACCAGGTTGCTCAAAGCCCCATCCAACCTGGCCTTGAACAATTCCAGGGAAGGGGCATCCAGAGCTTCCCTGGGCAACCTGTGTCTGTGTCTCACCACCCTCACAGTAAAGCATTTCCTCCTAATATCTAGTCTAAATCTACCCTCTTCCAGTTTAAAACCATTCCCCCTCATTCTATCACCACCTGCCCTTGTAAGAAGTCCCTCCCCAGCTTTCCTGTAGGACCCCTTCAAGAACTAGAAGGCTGCAATAAGGTCCCCCTGGAGCCCTCTGTTCTCCAGACTGAACAGCCCCAACTCTCTCAGTTGGTCCTCATAGGGGAGGTGCTCCAAACCTAGGATCTTCTATCATTAGCCCAGCTCTGCTCTCACTAACTCACCTGTACCTTTCTGAATTTCCTGCTTCCTGAACTACATTCAGTTCTGTATTGATAAGAGGTGTTTGTGGCTGTGATTCACCTACCACTTCACAACAGAATTTTGAGCTACTTCACTATCTTTTCAGTGAATTCTCCTTTTCCTGTTCTCATAGAGTACTATACAGTACATACTTTGATTGATACTTCTTGACCAATTTTGTCCAGGGCCTTTTGACTGTTTCTTTTCCTGACATCTAGAGTTTCCCAAATCCATACAGAATGTTATCTTGGTTTCAGTTGTCTTGGAAAAGCCCTTTTTATACTATGAATGACAGATAAAAATTAAATTATTTGAGTCAGTATGTACTGTCAAATTTAAACTTAGATTTCTTGTATAGCCTGCATCCTCTCCTTTCATTGTCTTTGTTTTTCGCTAGCTTTCATGTTGATTTTGCAAAGGGCTCTGAGGTACCTGTATGAAAGACACTTTATAGATGTAAATGTATTTGACAAGTGACTTCTCTGTGAACCAAGCTCTTAATCGCCTTCTATGAGAAATACGGGAAGCAGAGTTTTGGAGCAAAAATTTTAACGTCTACTTCTAACTACCTGCGTGATCTTGTCGAGTAACTTCCTTTAGTTCTCTTCATCCTGTTATGCGATTATGCGAAACTGCAGGTTCAACAGGAACAGTGCTGATCCTTTACACAGATATTCCTAAGCAGTGTGGTGATGGGTACCTGCCTGTTTGCATTTTTTAAATATTTAGAAGGAGACCTCGCCAGATCTCTATTTAACATCAAAAGATACCACTCATAGCTTTTTAAGATCACTTGTTGTCTCTGCTACCGTTGCTTATTTGAGTGTTGTGTAAGGCACAAATAGACTAAAGAGTTTATAAATGTTGTGAAAGGATTTTCTATTTTTTTCAAGTTGTGCCTCAGCTTTCCTACTGTATGTGTATCGATTATCTTCAGGTCAGCCAAAAAGATAGGAAACTGTAAATCTTATAAAATCGGAGTCTGCCCTGACTTCTGGCCCTGATAGGCAGTACAAAATCCTGCAGACTTCTGGAATTGGCCACAGAAAGCTTTAGAAAAAAAGAAGAGGCAATGAGAGACTTAAGTCTTATACATTTATGGGGGTTTTTTGTTAACAGGAGCCACTGATTAGCATCCTTGCAAAGCATGGTGCTTTACGCTTTAGATTGGTTTCAATCAGACTACTATGTGTAAAACCAGCAGATTCTGCCTCTCAGTAAGCCGTTGTTTTACCTGTAACATATTTTCCACAATTCCCTTTGTCTAAATCAAATTATGTGTTCATGAAATCTAATTGAAGGCCAAATTCTACTGCTTTTTCTCTAAGGAGATCTGCTGAAGTGAGTGGCACTGCCATTGAGTATTAGCAGAGACAAGCGACTGAACTGGGCTCATGAGGAACTTACAATCGAATTTGCAGGCAGATGAGAGCACCGTGCCACTGCTTTCACTGCTGAAATGCTCATTTCAAATGCTGTGAAAGTATTTTCTTTTTTTTTTTCACCCTGTACCCTAGTGTGTGAGCATTCAAGTCAGTCAAAAAGGTATGAAAGGTTGACTCCTCCAGCCACCCACAGCTGATTTCAGTTGTCCAGCTGAACAAGGTGGTTCTGAACTGGTCTTATCTCATGTCAGCTTATCATACACCTCTTAGTAGCCTGCACCAGAAAGGAGTTATCTCATGGGATGAGTTACTGCATTCTCTGTTTTATCTTGGAGCAAAGGCAGAAAATGTCTAAGGGAAGCCGGCTCATCAGGGGCAACCCGTGTTCAATAAAACAGTGCAGGGTAGAAAACAGGGAAAAAGCAGGAAGCACAGAGGTGGAACAGTGACAAATGCAGTGAGATCAAACAGTCTCAAATGCCTTCCTTTAAAAAAATAAAAGCAAGGAGTAAGTGCTGTAAGTCAGTGAAATCAGGAAGGATGAGAGGAAGATGAACTGGGAATGAACAGTCACAGTTTCTCGTGTTATAAGCCTGATGCGACACTCAAAGAAATGATAAGGCTGTGAATTAAAGCAAACAAAAAGAAATATTTTTATCACAAATTGCCTAATTAAATTGTAGAAATCTTTGTCATTGGATGCTACAGAGGCCAAAAGTACAATTAACTTCAGAAAGGTATCAGAAAAAGCTAAGTAGATGGATAGAGTATGCCACCTCCAGCACAAAAGGTGCTGTAAACCTGCACCAGGATCCCAAGATCCTGGAAGCCAGGAAAATGAAAGGATGATGCTAATCATGTCCTATTTCTCACAAGCTTCACCTAGACATCTATTACTGGCAAAGGTTGAACAAAATTTTGGCTGGAGCCAGGATATGCATTCCTATTTAATTATGGTATACAAATTGTAAATTAATTCCCTGTGCTATCATAGAACAATACTCCATATTCAGAAATATGGGAATATTTAAAGCTGAAGCTTCTACCAGATACATTTGGTTTAATATCAAATCTCACTTTCAAACCCACTTGAATGTGAGGAGCAAGACCTGCAGATCTGAGGCACAGCATAACAATGAGATTAAAGAGATTTGCTAAATGTTTTCTTTTTTCTCTGAGGCCAAGCAATACTTTGATTTTAGGGAGATGAATTATCAGATAATAGTACAAGAATGTAACCTCTAGCCCACAATGTTCTGCAATCACAGATTGCTGGAGTGTTCAAGACAGTTATGACAAAACAACACTGAATGATTGCTTCATACTTGCACCTGTATCTACTGTTTTATCCCTGTAGTCCCACCTGGGCCCTCTCTGTCGTCCGCTATCAGAGACAGTATCCTGAATGATGAACACTTGATCTGTCCTGATGTGGCTGTTCTGATGGTATTACGACCCTGTAGGTACCAACCGTAGCATTATGGTCCATAGCTCTCAGAGCCCAGGCAGCTCTGCAGGGCAGGGAATGTGGCCCTAGGGTGATGTAGCTGCCCCCTCCTCCACAGCTGGTCTGCAGCTGGGAAAGTTATGCGATCCTGCAGGACAGGGGTCTCAGTGGGGCCTCATCAGCACAGTGGCTACAACTGGCCCAGTGACTTCCCTCACTAAGGTAGCAGTCAGTAGTTTGATCCTATGGGCTGCATTTGAGGAATATTAATGACTTCTGCATTTATTTTCTCTCCTGACCCTCTCACAAGTTAAAAAAATACAGGATGAAGTAGGAACTGCGAGGAATTTACATGAATGTGTGACCTATAATAGGGATGAGGGGTTGGATAAAGCTGCTGAAATGGCAGGTCTTTGTTCTGGCTCCAGTGCATGAAAATATTCTAAGTTTTTTATTTGTTTTCCCAAGCAATCCTCACTTTAATGGTGTTGATGTGCTCTGCCCTACAAACATACAGAGCACGAAGAGGTAACATTGAAAGACAAACAAACCACCAGAATTTACACTGTCCAAGGATCCACTCTCATTGGGCTCTTCTAAGTTCATATTGGAAAGGAAGAAGCTGTGACATACCTTCTCAAAGAAAACGTGCAGCTCTTACGCAGGCATCAGTGAAGAAAAGGTCTGTGTACGCAGGCACAGGCTATGCAAGCATTGGGTTATCCTTTCAGCTTCCCCTACAGGATTCAGACTGCAAACTGGTGCTTTGGCATCAGCTGAAAATTAATTTACTTAATTTGGTCAATAATAACAGCGTAACTATTAACATTTATATTAATTCTTAGCTAACTGACACTCTTTGTTTTCCTTAATATGGCTTTGTTCTCAAACTAAGCCATGAAACAAATCACAAAGTTGCTTTTACAGAAAAGGCAGTGCAAAAACAAATTGTTAATTATGTTTGTAATTATTCCTGACTAAAACCTTGTGAGTCAGTTCTTGGAAACATCATTTGTGGTTCAGCTAGAGTTTAATGCCCCCAAATACTACATATTTCTTCCTTAAGGCACAGAGAATTTCACACGTTTGATGGCTCTAATTAAGACCCACGAGATTCTTTTATGCAAACTTTCCTGATAGTTTAATTTTACAGCCTACATGACTGCAGAGCAGTCTTTCTCTCTCTTTTGTTTTCTCATTTTTTAAACAAATATATTTGCTTCTCTTGCCTGATCAAATCCTATTTGCTGTTCGTTGCAGATAGCGGCTCAGGCAGTGTTATTTATGTGTATGAACACCGCAGGAATCTTCATTAGCTACCTATCAGACAGAGCACAACGTCAAGCCTTCCTGGAGACGAGAAGATGCGTAGAAGCCAGGCTGAGACTAGAGACAGAAAATCAGCGACAGGTACTGGAGAAACAATCCTATTTTTGTATAAATGAGAATTGATAATTGGGCAAGACCAGGCTTTTGTAGCCTCACTGACTCCAATGCGATGCCACCTGATTTGTGCAGGATAAGTGTGTTTCATGCTGTTATGTTGCTGGTGTGTGTTGATCTGATGACATCTTAAAGATTTTTGCTGGGAAACAGGATGAATAGAGAATGGCTCTTCATTGTCTTTTCCCATGCAAGAGTAAGAGGCCATCAAATGAAATAGCAGCTGGCAGGTGTTTAAAAATGGTTCTTTACACAAGATGGTTTAAACTGGGGACCTTCATGTTTCAGAGTGTTGTGGGTATTAAACATGTATCAGTCAAGTGAAAACTAAGCATGTTCATGGAGGAGAACTCTATCTAGGCAGAGAAAATACTAAAACGTCACTTCTGTAGGAAAGTATCATCGTACACTTTCTCTTCTCGTAAACTATTCCCTAAAAATTTTCTTTTAGCTACTGTGCACAATAGCAGACTGGGCCAGGTGAACTTCCCATATGAGCAGGCATGGTTGTTCTTAGATACATCATCCTTCCAAATGCAGCATAAGAGGCACTGAATAAAATGTCATTTGCTGCTTATAAGTTAAATAATATACATATACTGTTGAATGCTGTAAAGATTATGCATTCCCACTGAAATATAAGAAGATTCACCTGTTGTTTAAAAGATTATATGAGAACCCAAATACAGCCTGTACTGGTGTGTGTATATACATATATATGTCACGTTGCTATTTCATTCTCAAATGAACTTAGGCATTCATTTTGTCCTGTTGTATAGATATATGTATTGCTTCTCAATTTTCTTTCACTTATTTTTGGAAAGCCATGTTCTTGTACAGAGATCTCAGAAGATGTCATGTTCTAGACGTTACTGACACATGACTCAGTGTGAATGCATGACTGTGCTGAGTAAGGCATGTTACCTGTGCCAGAACATCTCTCCAGCCATTGCTGACTGAAGAGGCCTTGAGGGATGGTGTCTAGGATGTTCTGTTCTCATTTTAACTGTAGGAACACCTTTTCATGGTCTTAATTTTTTGTGAGTTTGGGTTATTTTTCATTTCTTTTTTTGTGTAATCTTTTATAAACTAATATTTTGTAAGCTTAACTTTGATCATTGTTTTATAGAGTTCATTGTAAAAATCATTATAAAACACTAGCAAAAGATTCCCCTGTTCCTGATGATTCTGAGGATTTTCCATTAGAATTTTATTTTCTCATGGCAAATGAAATTTCTACAAAGGCAACATTTTTTTGGGGGAAATTTAATTTTGCTGAAATTTTATTTCCTATTACAAAAATGAAGACATATTGTTTCCATTTGGGTGGGTTTAAAAAATAAATCAGATTTTTTGTTGTTGTTGTGAGGAGGAAAGGAGGGCTTGGATCTGAAATATTTGTTTCCAATCAGTCAATGTTGAACTGTGCATTTTGTCTTGGTCCAGTGCCTTGCAAGGCTTCAGGGCTGTGCTGTCCTCTGAAGACAGAACTTCCTGGAAAGTTACCTCATTGCAGTTGAGATTCAACTCTAACCAAACAAAAGTAGTGTGTCATAGGCATCATATGACTGAAAATAAATAAGGGAAAATGTATTCAGGGCAAGTAAAACTCCCACAAGAGAAAAATACAGACATCAGGGCACCAAATGAAAGATCTTTTCTAAAACTCAATGTAATGATAAACAAACACAAAATCTGGGAAAAAAAAATTTTGAAATATTTCTGATTAGTTCTATTTGACTTTGTGTTATTATGCACACACATATATATCGAAAATGCATATAATGTACTTTTCAGTTTTTTATTTCTATTTGGAACAACAAAGATGACAATATATTCCAACACTGGAATGTCTTGAGGAGTGTAGAGCCTGTTTCCCTCAGTTTTCTGTTCTTTCCCTTTGTCTCTGGAGTAGTGGCTCTTTTAAGCAATTTCTAAATGAATCTTCTTTAAGAAGACTGGTGATGTCACATTTTAGTTGACTGCTTTCTTGAGCAGCTTGTTCATCCTCACTTGATCAGCATCCACAGGCAGTAATCCAGTGACTGCTGACATTTTTCTATTTTGAACACATATAGTCCATGATACAGAGGATCTGTAGTTCATAGGAATGTAAAAATCTTATTAACTTTTAATGAATATCACATTTTTAAAAGTAAGGATTAAATCCTGATGAAGTTTAATAAATTCATACTATCACTTTTTAGAAAATAGCTCCTATATATAAAGGGGGGGGAAATGTGTGCAGGCCAATAGCTGTGATGTGGCTTCTGAAAATTCCTAAAACCATAGCTGAAGAGCTAAAACTGTGCAGAGAAAATAAGAGAATAATTATTGGTGTAATTCTTCCATATAGTAATTCCAGGAATTCCAAATTCTGTTCCACTTTGATTTCCTTCTCCTCCGCTTCTCATAAACTGTCCAAGCTTAAGGTTTCTTACAGCAGGGTCAAGCTTTTTGTGGTTTTCAGTGGTGGTAGTGCTACTTTTTATAGTAATGGGTCACAATTAAAATCTCTCTAGGTTTGTTTCCAGCCCACACAGGTTCCACTTTTTAAACTGAAAATAACAGATAATTACAGTGGGTAATTTTATTAACATGTCATACTTATGACACATCATTTTGAAGTGTGATACATATGACATACCATATTGAAGTCATATATGAAGTATGACATCTTGCCAGATAGGTCCCATAGGGTCTGGATTTGTCCTTACTATGTTTAAATCAGAAGATCAGTAAAATTAAAGAAAAACCAACAGGAGATAAAAAATGCAGCAAGGAATGGTATGCTCTTCCAAAATCTGTAATTACAGAATAAGATTCCAATTTTTTATGATTACGAGGGTTATATAAATGCTTCAGATATAATTCTGTTCATTATTGTGCATTGTTAAAACTAAGAAATCAAGTTTCTGCACTCTCAAAATGACCCTTCCAATTTCTCAGTATCCATTATATTTGTCATCTCTAATCATCCATCATTCTAATAACTCTAAATGCTGTTGCCATCATTATTCAGTATTGTGTAATGCCAAAAAGAGCCAGTCATGGAAAGTCACCCACTTATGAGTCAAACGTTTTATAATCTGTGTTTTAGAGACAAGTGAGAGGTACCATCAGCCATGTGGAGCTGCAGAAGAAAACAATAATACTAATAAGTAAGGATCTGTTTGAATTTTGGAGATTTTTAAGAATTCTTTAATGAGTATTTTCAGATTTTCTGGAATACAAATACAAATTTGCTACCATATCAGCTTCTGTCTTGTGGTAGAAAGCAAGAGATGGTTCTATGTTTCCTGATAAATTTCACATAGATGCTTATTCAGTAAAAGCAGTTTCATTCATTCATTTGCCATCACACTTTTTTTGTAGAGTGCAATGAAAATAGAAGGTGAAACCACCAAAATCCCACTGGAGGAAAAATAACTAGTTGTTGTTGTTGTTTGTGCTACTCTGCATTGAAATTTGGACAGTTAGATATGATAGCTTGTTTTCCAGATGTAATTTTTTCCAACAGTCTGTGATTTCTTCCTTTTGTAGGGTTTTCAGGGTTTAAGGACTCCTTGCTCTATTTCAGTATTGCTACGGGGTTTTCCAGTTTGACAGTCACAGCTATTTTCCTGTGCTGAAATGTCTGTGTGCCATTTTATCAACTGAACAGCTGTAAATCTGAATTAGCTCCACTGCTTCACTGTCCACAGAAAATATCCTCAGGTGCAAGTTCAGCTTTTACACTAATTGCAATTCTTTCTCCTACTGCACAGGAAGGAAGAGGGTAAAGTACAGACCTGTAAGATGGAAAGACTTTGAGCCTGGCCAGAGTTCTTCAAAGCTTTTAAGTGACTTAATTTCCAGTTTTGTGTTTCCAAAACTCTATACAATTAAGCTCCTACATCTTTTTTCCATTATTCTTCCCTCATCACCATTTACTCTCAACAAGACTTTTTTAATAACATTTTCGGAAGTATCTCAGAAAGCTTTAGTCATATTTTCAAAAGAGAAAAATTCATTAAGGATCTGATTTTTTTTATTTTTTATTTTAAGCACCTGATCTTGTTAACAAGTGCATTTTAGCATTTTCAATTACAAAGACCTTACTAACTCTAACCTTTCTATTACCAAAGTGAACGGTAGTGAATTACTCCAGCAGTCACTGCTAGTAATACTTATGCACTTAGCTGTGTAGTACTGCCTTTGTGACACCATTTGGAAATTCCCAGCACTCTGTGAAACTGATGGAACATCTGTGTCTACTTCTTCCCCAATTTTCACTACAAAATCAGAATTCTGGTGAAGACCTAAAACATTTCAGAGCTCAGCTTATTTAAATGAGACTCCACTACTAACAAGTACCAGAAACACTGTATCATAAATAGGAAGACAGAAATATCAGAGAAGCAAGCTGGAGAAGGTAGCACAGACAAAATAATGTGTGGTAAAAACAGTTTCAGTTCACCAATTATCGTTAAAATTATTAATTTAAATATTTTATTCTAATGAAATGTAGTTAGCTGTTTATGCTTGATATATGTAGTTATATCAATCAACCAAAAATGGCACCATAAAATGTCCTCTGGTTTAGTTTTCAACCATTATAATTATGAATAAACAACAAGTATGAGGTTCTCAATTTTCTTAAGTCCATTTTGTTCCAAGAGCATCATCACTTTCCCCTACCTGTTTGAAATTTTGGATCAATATTTTGATTCGATGTCTATGTGTTTCAAGAAGGTTGAAATCCAGTGCCGTATTTCATTAATAACCACTTCAAAAGCACTGTCTTCCTTTTAACCTTGCTTTTATTGTAAGTACACAGCAGATAATTCTGCTTTCGTCATATCTGAGCAATGATAGGAGAAAGTATAACTTACTTCCTTAATTAGCTACTGCAAAACTTTCAAAAACAATGAACATGTCATTTCCCTTATTCTGAAAATGCTGTGAAATTACCCTCAATGAACTGCAGGAACCTGCATTAAATTTCATTTTCATTTCTATTTCTGATCATACAAAATTCCTAAGTGTAAAATGAGTGACATCTTAAATCCAGACACATATTAAAATGATGGGTTTATGGAGAACTGAATTTATAATATACTTCTGGTGCCCCTACCTGCTCTTTCTCCAGCAATTCATCTTTACTTGAAATTTGTCTAACATTTGAAATTCTCAAATGTTAGCACTTAGTTATAGAGTCTCTCAGATAACTTTGTCACTCTGCCTCTTCCTCCACCACACATACATATGCTAAGTTGTATATATCTGAAAACAATTATTAGGTAAGGAACTTAATATTTGACTTACAAAGTTTCTTATGACTGAAAATGTAAATAGAGGCTTAACTGGGAAGGAAACATCACAGAAGTAGCTAAATAGCTTTAAAAATCAGTCCAGCACTTCCCTCTTATCTTGTAATAAGATTGCAACCTTACAGGACTGCCATTCAGAGAAAAGTAATTTTACTCATAATTAAGACACTTTTATGTGATGGCCACACTTCTACTCTCCATCCAAGACCTCTAAATCAATGAAGCTAATGATCCTGGATGAATCAATAGGGAAATATGAGTGGGAAGCTGCTTTCAGGCAAAGCAAAGCTGTTGAACTGTGTCCTACTAACATGAATACCTTGTGGATTGGACTAGTGCTCAAAAAAAATAACACAGAGCCTCCTTGAAACACTTTATTTGCATTATTTCTGGTAGATTTAGTGCATCTGATGGTATCTTAGGCAAGAAGGCTTTCTCTGCAGCTGTTTGTGATGACAAGTGAAATCAGTCCAGGTCTATGTGATGCTTATATTCATCCCGTGTTTGTTCTTGTTCTCACTGTAGCAGATTCAGCATTATTCATGAAAAGAAAACTCCCAGCCTGGTGCACAGAGCTCACAAGCAGAGCTGCACTGCCACTGCTGTGTTAAGCTACTGTGAGGGACTTGTACTCAAATCAGAGAGAAATCCTTCAGTTTTTAAGCCTTGAGAAGGCAAATAGAGAAAATTATTCTACTTCAGCACTAAATTTGTGGTTTCAGTGGAGCCAGCTAGTGCTAGAAGGTACTAAAGCCAAAATGCATTAATATATTAAGCTGCATTTTTTTGATCTCCCTCCAACACAGACTTCCGCAAACAAACACCTTTTTCTGTGGGCATCATCTCAAATTCCACCAAGAGAAGGTCCTTTTATATGGAAATAAAACTTCTCAATGTCTTCCCTAAGCCTTATGAATATTTTCCTGAGTGTCTAGCACACACTGGTAGTGGAGATGGAGGGGAAGGCTGAAAGAAAGAGCAATTAAGACAGAGAGGTGGTAGGGAGCAACCACTATCTGCCTTTTGTATTGCAAGGAGTACTCAGGCAAGAAAGTCCAGACTGGCATGGCACCTGATCCACCTGGCTTCTGGGGATGCTTCCCATCAAGGTGGAGTGAACACAGGCATTTGCAGGCACAACTATGGCTTTGGTCGGATTAGTGAGGAACAAGAAGAAAAAACATTTTGTCATTAAATGGTCTAATGAGAAGAATCCTCTATGAGAACACCCTAACAGACATTTCCTCTCTGCAAGTCCTGCCACTGGCTTACCAGATGCCTACTTTCCAGCTAATGTTTTTCTCATAAGGGGTTCCACAAATTCAGTTAAAATTAATTTTGAAAGCTAAAACAGTCTGGATACTATTTCTTCTGATTCCCACAAAGGATTCAAGCTCAACTACCCTAAAGAACTATTTGTCCAGGTGAAAAGAGGATTTCTTTGTTTTCTGGGTATGAACACACATTGTGTTTTTCCAGCATGGGTAAGAGGGCTGTCAAAGGAGATTCCCCTTAGTCTTCAGAACAGTCTGCTGTTGGCAGATTTAGTCTCTCCTGCTTGCTATCTGGGGAAAAACTGTAATCCTGCCTTAATCTCTTTTTCCATTAGAAAATGGTTCTGTTTGACCAGTTGTTTCCCTTTTGCCTCTATTTCCAGAGGATTTTTTTCACACTTTCCTCTGCAACAATCTCTATTTCCTACAGTTTTAAGAAGAACTTTGCAGATTGATAAACTTTGCGGGTTTTTTTGTTTGTTTTGGGTTTGGTTTGGTTTTGGTTTTGTGGGTTTTTTCCTAAAGCAGCTTATATATTGTGTAGGTTTCATCAGGCTCTTGCAGTTCTAGATTTTAATCAACTGTCAGTACTTTGCAACCTCTAAAGTAAGAGCAGATTGGACTGGGATTGGAAAGAACACTTTAAGAGGGTTAAACACTCTGAAGTAATCTTTTTTTACATTTATGCTAAGAATATGAAAATCCCTCTAACGTGGCATGAGGATAAAGTTCAGATTTGATTTTAAAAAAGAGTAATCTGAACTTTAGAGATCACATAACCTTTTTTATTAATGTTAAAATGTCTCATAGATAAAAAATTTTGTTCACAATAATTTTATTTCTAAAGGACAAACAAAAACCTCCCAGTTAAAAATTCTGTGTAAAACTCTCGTTAGATATTGCATTTTAGCCACCTTTCTTCCTAATATCCAGTCTAAATCTACCCTCTTCCAGTTTAAAACCATTCCCTCTTGTCCTATCACTACCCAACCTTGGAAACAATGGCTCCCCAGCTTTCCTGTAGGACCCTTTCAAGAACTGGAAGGCTGCAATAAGGTCCCCCTGGAGCCTTCTGTTCTCCAGACTGAACTGCCCCAACTGTCTCAGCCCGTCCTTGTAGGAGAGGTGCTCCAGCCCTCTGATCATCTCTGTGGCTGCCCTCTGGGCCCACCCCCACAGCTCCATGTCTTTGTGTTGGGAGCCCCAGAGCTGGATGCAGTACTGCAGGTGGGGTCTCACCAGAGCAGAGTAGAGTAAAGGAATATGTACACTTTATAGAGTTCCTTACAATCCATATCCATATCATGATTCAGAAGATGATGTGTTTCCTAAGTTCATTGACAGACTTTTCCTACTTATTGAGGTGGGAGAAGCTATATTTACATACACTTACAGTTTTGTAAGTACCAGAGAACACAGCACAGAACCAGTATGCACATTTTCTACACTTTCTTTTCTCAAAACACCTCATCTGTTCAACCCACTTGCAGTAGAAAACACATCTTCCTTGTCAGATTTTAGAAGCTGTTCCTTCACATTTACTGCTGGTGTTTCTTTCTTAACATCGCAGTATAATCCCCACATTTTGCTTTCAAGTAGCAGTCTAAGGCAAAATCAAGATAAAAATCATCCTCTGCCTTATATTCCATTCCTTGCAAAACTGGACTCAGATAGAATAATAAGATTTACAACCAACGCTACAGAGATGAGAATCATATGCTGAAATGCAATTTATACAGGCAAAAATAATCCCAAAGAGTGTAAGGACTTCAGGGATGGGAATTTTCCCTGTGATAAATTTATGAGATGGAAACCTCTGCTTTTTCCCTTCTGAGTAGATGGCTTTTGGATTCACTAGTGATAAAACAACTTTCTGAAATTCTGTGTAGTTGTTGTTTTTTTTTTTTAATTTCTCAACCAGGCCATTCAAATGCTGTACAGGTCGACAGTGAATGGGACTGATAGCTCATTGACCAGGTTTTGGTGGCTTTGCCTCTCATGTTCTCAGCTCCTTGCTAAAGAGAGAGGTGTCTAATTAAAAAAGAAAAGCCACTATCACAGGTGCTACTGACTAGCAACCCTTGCTGATTGCCTCAGGGAAGGGGCAAAGGTGAAATAAGTAAGGGGAATGAAACAGCTTCAGCCTCCTGCAGTGATGAGATGCTTCTGCCAGCTGGTCTGCAGCACAGTCATCTCTGCTTAAATAGAGAACTCCAGGCTCCAAATTTGTCAGGTTGGTACCTTTCCTGAGCTTTGAAGAGTCTTACTTATTTTAAGGTAAATTTTTCTTCTTGTTCAGGATCAGAACTTTCAGGGTACTAAGGAAAGTCAGTATAAACTGACTGAAAACCCTGAAATTACTCTAGGAGTACAGTCCTTATGAGCATCACAATTAATAGAGAAGCTCTGTGGTCCAGATAATGATTTTAAATTATCTGACCATGAGAAGTACTATTTTTAAGTTAACTAGTATTGTTGAGAAATGTATATTTTGCTGAAGTTGTCTGATAATTTCTGAAACAGCAAAAAAGTAACAAAATGGGAAAAGAAACTTCTAAAGGAATAGAAAGTAGAAACAATGCAAAACAATTACATGAAGATTCAACAGCAGTTGAGTCAAAGCAGTCCTAGAGAACTTAAAGTGTAGCAGGGCATACCACTACAGATATTAGAGTCAGATGAGGCCATTCCGGTATTTTAAAAGAAAATTAAATTGTAGGAGTTGTTTTGTACTCATTGTCTATTCCTGTAAAATAAGAAATGTCTTAGGATTATGCCTTTCTGGAACCAGTATCTAGTAGATGTCTCTATCTTTCTCCTGTTCTTAAGATAAGGCCTCATTCTTCCAATCCAAACTAACTGAAATTTATGGAAGCAAATACAGTAGAAGACAGTACAATAATTTTTCTTGAGATATATCTTATTTCAATAGATTTTTTTTCCTTCCAGATCTTTTTCTTCTCTACAATCATTTCTCACAGAATTGCAAACACAAAAAGTGATAAAGAGATTTGGAAGAAACAAATTTACAAAACTGTAAAATTTTATTTTCTATATATTAGAAATGTTTAATGGATTACTATAGGGCTGGACAGTAACACTTGTAAGCATAAACGTTAATGTCAACAAAAAATGGTAGTAATACAAATTGGTTTGTAACTCCTGATTTACATTGCATGTCTTTATTACATGGTTGGGTTTCTGTCCCGGTTTTGCTGGGGTAGAATCAGTTTTCTATTTAGGAGGGCCACATTCGTACTCAATTTAATGGAAAACAGAGTTGATAAAACACTTCATTTTAGGTTTTGGCCTGCACTGGTATGCGGTGATCAAGGTCTTTAGCAGTTTTGAGATAGTCAACTGCAGAAGCTCGGAGGAGCAAAAGCCAGGGGCTTTCAGGGCAGATGACCAACAGAATTAATCCCTACCATAAATGTCACAGTCACTATAAGTTGGGGAGTTCACTGGGAACACCCTCTTTTTCCTCAATGGTGGCTGTCCCCAGAGGGTTTCGTGCATTGTTCAACTCCTGAGGTCTCCTGCTACCCTGCTTTCATTGGAGCAGCTGTGCTCCCAATGTTTATTGTCTTATTCAATGTTGACCACTGAAACCACATGGCTCAAAACTTCTGTGAGAGGTGAGTATAACTTTGTGTGTCTCATTATTATTTTTCCTATTATTATAACAAATTTTTTATTAGTTTAGTTTATCTCAATGATTACATGGTTCCCATCCCAACCCACAAGTGTTCCGGCCTTTCTTCTCTGATTCTATTCCTCACCCCACCAGGGAGTAGGGGGAGTGAGTGACTGCACGGTCTTTGGCTGCTTACTGGGTTTAACCACAACAGTTTCACAATGGAATGTAAGTCCAACTTACTATTCATTCAGAAGGTAATATATCATGTGTTAGGATCCAGAGGATCTGGAACTATTAACCATTGCTTGTACTCAATGTGAGACCTGTAGTTCCTATCACCCAAGCTAAAAGACAGCTCAAATGACAAATCAGTGTCAGGAGAGTGTTTCATGGTGTAGCCTAGCAGATCTAACAGGTGGCCACTGCTGTCAGGGAATGCAGGCTTGCTCCCTGCAGCTCTTACACTGAGACATGTGCTCCCACCCACTCCCGTGCAAGTTAGTGGTGCTCAAGTGGCCTTGTGGTGAGCTGATTCATTGCACCAGTGCCAAAAAAGTGTAAGCATTGGCTGCACTTAGTTTCCTGATTAGTCATGTTAATTTAAAAAATAATTTTATAAATACTTTTGTAAGTATTTTATAGAGGAATACAATTTGTCACTTAAAAGATACAGGCAACAACAGCAACAGGTACCATGCCAAACAAATCATCAGGGAGGGTTGTTCCACCACTTCTCAGCGTGCTACAGGATGAGCTAAGGGTTTACAAAGCCAAAATGATACTGGGAAGACAGGAAAATACCAACTGGCAGACCTGGAATCAGTTTTCTACTGCTCAGGGAGCACAGGGCAAGCAGGCATTAAGATTGTAATATTCTTACACAGCCAACTGGCTGCTGAGAAAGGCACCTCCTTTGACACCTGGCAATAGATTGGTAATCATCAAACCCTGCCAAGATTTTGTCATGTGGCCTCAGGTACTTGAATCTTCAAACCATTCATCATCCAACCAAAGCAAAGGACCAGCACTGTCTTGCAGTGTTTCCCTTTCAGCATGCTCTACACATTCTGTCATGCTGTTCTGAACAACAAAATTCAGGAAACAATTGGATAAAATGTCCTTCTTGTGTTATTGCAAACTTTATAACATTTCTCAGTTAACAACTAATTAGGCACCATTATAAAAAGTATGACTCTCATAAACACTGGGTTGTCAGTTTGGATGAGACTTTAGTTATGTTTCATAGCCAATAGTTAAACAAAAGGACAGTCCAAAGCCTCCTGTGTGTTCTGGCCTTGTTTCCCTTTGGGAGCAGCAGATGCTTAAATGAAACATGCAGCCAAGGATGGGATAAGAGGGAATGGTAATTGCCTGAATGAAAATAAAAGAAAGATGATATAGCTCAAATTACAGCACTAAGTCATAAAAGTTAACAGGCAATCTCATAACCCACAAGTCTGAACACATTAGATATTGCAGTTCCTTCCATATTTTTTAATTACTTTTCATTGTCTCGATAAGACACAAGAAAGAACAGCTGCAAATAGACTGTCCATTGTGCACTAAGAAAGAATGAAGGAATTCCTCTTTAGAGTTGTTCATCATAATGAGAGGTGCTAATTCCCATTTTCCAGAGTGGCATCTACAATAATTACATCTATTCTGAACACTGTTAGTTCTTCAATAGAAAACAATACCATTTTTATCTACTTTTGTTAAACGTAACAAAAGTTTGTGTGCTCTGGAAAGGCTAAAAACACTGCTCCGAACAGGCCTTTTCCCATCCTATCAAGTTCAGTGCTTAAGGCAATAAAGCCTCTGTGATAGTAAATGTAAATGTTGTTAAAGCCAAGTTTGACGGTTCTGGTAAAATATTTCTTAGAAATGAAGATAAGTGTAAAGCAGTTTCTCCAGAGATTGTGCTAAGTTAAACATTTCTGGGGAATATCCACTCCGGTTTTACAGAAGTGTCTTGGGAATAGCCATAAGCAAGTTGTCAGGTGATCCAAAGATTTCATCCCACAAGATATATGTAGGTTCAACCATCTGAAAGTATGTGTATAAGATGAAGAACAAAATTGGAATTGAACTGTCATTCAAGAGTGATTTTCCATCCCTCAGCAAAGTCAACCTCGATAAAGATGTTGAGAAACAAAGGAAAATCCCAGGACAGGACAGGCAGCATTTCATCAGTTGTTGTGTACTAGCTAAGGGGAGCTGGTCCAGGGAGCTTATGCAGACAGCAGTCTGCAGTGGTGCCCTCATATGATCTGCAGGGAAAATTGGGGAATTTGACCTTCCTCTTGGCAACCTCCTGCAGGGCCCAGATTGTTTGTTACAGTTTTGTGCTTGTTGATATTTTGTTTTCTTTGATCAGCACCAGTGGAAAGGTCTCCAGTTTTTATTCACAAGACCAAGGCCTCTTGCATTGGTTAATAGGTTCTTAAAAACTGCTCCAAAGGCTGTTATTTACTCATCAGGGACACGTCCCACTTTTCCATCAACGTGCCTAGCTACATTTGTGCAGTTGTAAGCACTGTTGATACCCCTTGATTTCTGTATGAAGGACACAAGGGATCAGTGTGAGCAGCTCACAAAGAAGTTGTTTAACAAATAATGACTATTGCAGATGCATAAAACAAGAAGTGGGCATTAGAGGAAGTATAAATGTTACAGTCTTGGGACTTTAAACAGACATGTGTGACTCATTAAGTCAATCTGCTGTATCACTGCAGGAGTTAATTCACTCTTCCTAAATTTTCCTGAAGGAGTAGATTGGGTAGGAGTCAGTTCCATATTTCTAAACTAGGTGACTACATGCTTTTTACATCTCTAAGTTCCTGCTACAGTCAATTGAGATCTAGTCAATAAACAACAGAACCTGTAGTGGCACCAAAGTAGACATTTACCTCTAATCTCTTGAGATTCTCTCCAGAGTCACCATCCCTGCAAGTATTTAAAAGACGTGTAGATGTGGCACTTAAGGATATGGGTTAGTGGATGTCTTGGCAGCATTAGATTTGCAGCCAGACTCAATAATCTTTCCTAATGTTTGAGATAACCTAAAGGTGTCTGAATCAAGGCCTGAATTCTACTATCAGTTTGTTACGTTTAGTGATTTTTACTGGTCTTTTTTATTTTTCTTGGTTATTCTTTGGTTAAAGGTTCTTTTTTCATTTATTTACTCTGAACTCTGACTGCTTCATCTCAAAGACTAGGGCTGACTCATGTTGTGAATGGTTAATAGGAGAATAGATACCAGCTCTTTGTTGTTATCTTCTTCCTTCTTTCTTCTATGTCTTTTCTCTTGAACAAATATCTCTCTCTTCCTTTTCAAACCACTTATCACTACTGCTGCCCACCTTCACTTAGCCAACTGCTCAACTAGCAAGCTTTCAACAAAGCTGGATAATGTAACTTCACCCTAGAGTTCATGACACTGCTTTATTAGGCCTTTCTCTGAAAAAGAAGATATTTTTTCTCATGTCTTTCCCTCCCTCTCTGAAAATGTCTTCCAGGGGAGACTGTCTAGAAATGTGAAGACTCTCTAAGCATGCAGATAGCAAGATACAGAAAACTATATTAAAAAAATTGCCATTTTCTTCTCTGTGATTTGCTACTGCTCTTTTGCACATGACCTCCACACATTTGTGCTGTTCTTCTATGTCACAGTATCTAAACCTACGAAAGGAGAATAACAATATTTAAGTAGTTTAAAGGGAAGTTATGTGGCAAGGATCTTTATATGAATGGGATAGTGACCTGATACTCTTTCTTGGATAACTGAAAACCTCTTTTAACTGCTGAATTGAAGCAAAGTGATGTGAAAGGCCTGTCAAGAGGGACGCATACAGAACTGGTCCGTAGAACATTAGCATCAGCTGCAGGAAAAGAAAAGATGGACATTGTTTACACTAGAGTCCATCTCTCAGTGCTCAATTTCTGAAAGTGGCTGGTTCAGCATCCCCACCACTCTGTCAGACTGGCATAGTGTAAGAGCAGCTTGGAGCAGCAAAGGACACCTGGTGCCCATAGAGGGAAGAATTTTCTGTCCTTTGAATGATTCAGCACCAGCAAACTGACTGGTGGTTGGAGTGCCTCATAAAAATTTATATATACACACACACTCTTAATGCGTTATTTTTCTTGTAGTGTTCCTCCATAGCACGGAGGAACAAAATGCAGGCTAGTGACGTGAGCTTTCAGTGCATATGTGCTTTCAGCTGCGCTCCTGACAAGAGCTCTTCACGTGTTACAGTATTAATAGAGGAGGACTTCAGCAGAGGCACACTAATTAGCCTCTGTTTTTATGGATCATTGCCAAATCTTATGTGCAGCCAAGAGCATTTAACTTACCTTAATGAGTAGCATGAAGGTTGAGATATCGAATGCACTGGGCATATTTTTTTTGGTTTAGTGAACATGTGGTAAGTGAATTGTTGTATTTTAAATAAACGTTCTAAAGCCATTGCTCGATACATTCTCAAGTGAATGCAAACAAGGAATGTAAGATTTATCTGTTGTGATAAAACACACATTCTCCATTTTAGCCATATGTCTATGAAGAAATTGCCTTTTTAATGTTTTCTTATCACAGATTTCATGAACAGTTCAATAATAACCAGGATTTCTTTAATATTTTCTTTCTTTAATATTTTCTTTCTTTAATATTTTCTTTTTGCATTTGTATTCCTGTTTGTCTTCCTACAAGGATAAGGTAGGAAATAAATATTTCTTTTCATAGTGAAAAGATTTTTTGCTGTTGTGAAAGTATCTTCACAGGAACTCATTGAACACTTTATGATATGACTTCCCGAAAGACTGATCTGACTTATTCAAAGGGTGGATTTATTATATGGTCATATTGAGCAATGTGTCTTAATAGTGCAAGAGAATATATAGCCTTAGTGCCTTCTGTTATAGGATGACACAAAATATCGAAATTACTTCTGATTCTTGGAATATCAATCAGCAGCTGTTCCCAAACATGCCGTCTTAAGATGTCATGGGACATTTGCTTGAGAGTGGCGCTACCTTAGGGCTAAACATTCCTGTGAAAACCTGAGTTTGCAGGCATGTGAAGGACCTCCTGAGGGCCTGGTTTTCTTCTTGCTGTCACAAGCACCACATCCAGTGTTTACACATTAGAAGAAGAGTGGGGGATAGCAGAATTCCCAGGAGGGAAGGGTGGAAAAAAGTTAAGACAATGCAGATGTGCTAAAATTAGTACAAACTGTATGGGGAAACAGCAGGTCTGAGCTGTGCTTTTTACCAGAACAAAGGATGAGTTCACTGCCTGCTCCATATCAGCTATCACTGTTCACATCACTTTTCCCTCTTCCTTCTGAAGGCAGCCCTTGATTTAGTAAAGATTTGTAAAAGGGATGGATTAAATATTAGTAGAGTCTCTGGTACCTCATCTTCTGCATTAGTATGTTATGCAGGCAAGAGACCAGGAGAAAGCTGCCATCTCAGGGTGGAGTGGTACACACCTCTATGCCAGCAGAAGCTGTTAGTAGCATGTGTTTTGCCTTCTTAAGTAAACATACTGTTCACCTCAGCTGGGGCTGCCATCAAGACAAATGAAGATGTTTATCACCAATGTGTTTTCACTGTAGCTGAAGATTGTTTACTAACTACTGACTAAGACTTCTCAGAGTGGTAATTCTTCAAGATTTTTACTGTAAAAGTTGTAGATTAGGAATTATATTGCCTCCTATGAATGTTTGGGAGGCGTTCCTTCATTTTTCAGATATTTCATCTACAACTACATTTCATCCGCAGTGTCTAACCCCGCTGGATTAGCATTTTCATGACTGTTTCGCCTTTTTCTCTCATTCCACCTCTTTGGTCTGTCTTGTTCTCTCTGAACAACTTGTACCCCTCAAGAAGGGACATACCCCGCAGCCTACGCAATGTTAGTTTATGTTATATCTTCCTAATACCAAGTTGCCTCAAAACAACCTCAATGTAAGTTTCTCTGGCAGAAAAAAGAATGTACAACATGATTAATCTTCTGCAAGAAATCTGATAGTACAGGGCGGAACTGAGGCCAGGACTCCTGGGTGCTACATATTTTGGTACTTGTGAAAAGTGACCCAGTCTTCATCCTTAAGTATCATCTCACTGGAGCATGCTAAAATGACTACTCCAGTAACTGCAATCAGAAAGAAAGCTAAGCAGTGCCAAGCTGCCATTATGGTGATAGAAGAACATGAAAACTCAGAATCAAAACACTTCCCTTTTTGAAAGATTTAGGATTTCGATGCCAAGAAGCATTGTACTGCCTATGGATTGCATTTTCACTTGTATATACTTTATGGTACCCAGTAGTAGTCCTCTGGAATTAAGCTTATGTCCTACTTTGCAGATCCTTCTTGATTAAGAATTTCTTGACAATACTGATGTTTAAGGTTTTTATTTCCATTACTGTTTAAAATCTTGAATAAGACTTAGCCCTGTAGACCTGCAATCTGTCAGAATTTTTGAACATCTTAAAACTTATAAGGCTATTTCCAGGACTCTTGCCTTTTCTCTTCAAATACTTATATGTCATTATTTTGAATTACTTACTTTATTCCATATTCATATTTTCAGTAAAGAGGTTTTGAGACCTATGGACATTTTCTTTTCTGAAACTGATTTCTTGATATCTCTTTGCTCTCACTTCGTGTCTTGGATCAACACTGATCTTGATTCCCAAACTTGCAATGGTCCTTTCTTGAAGTGTGATGTGCGGGGTGGAGTGGGATGGAGAAAGCGTTTATACAAATAGCTGCCTTTCCTAAGTATGAAAAGGAAGACTTGGTCTGTAAAACACTTCCACCCCCCAACATGGCTTGATACTATGTAAGTCCTTTCTCCACAGTAGTATCACTTAACTCCTTTGAAAACACAGAAGAATATTCACAGTGCTCTGTATGTCCTCTGCAGGCATTGCCTGGAAGGACTTTTTTCATTGGTGTCTTCCACCTCTTTTTGGTCTCCATATGTGACTGATTTGCAAGTTCACATCTTGCTTTTCCTAGATCTATCCTATTCCCCAAACTGTCATCTGAAATTTGGTGATAAGTAGCTTACAGAACTGACATTCTTTTCTTTAGTTCAATAAAACTTCACTTTTTGCAATCCTGTAAAGCAAAAGATGGTTAATACTTTGAAGCCAGTTCAGTGAAAAACTGTCAGCTTTGCCTCAGAGTGATTTCGAGTGATATATTCCAATACTGGACAAATCTGGTTAAGCTAGAAAAGAAAGACTGAGGGCAAGAGGACACAATAACAGTATTTCAGTAGAGAAAGATTGTTACAGAGAAGAAGGCAATCAATAGCTGCCCATACCCACTTTGAAAGGATAAAAAAAGAGCTGAATTTGTAGAGAAGCAGATTTGGGCGGGGTACTTGAAAGATCTGCCAGAGCTGTCAAACTGATGAACCACTGAAACAGGGACATTGTGAAATCTCTCAGGGGATGATCTAGGGCTTTTATTAAAGAATTCAATAAAATTTTGAGGGCTTGCCTGGCCCCACTTAAATTGGTTAGCAGTTATATTGTGACAGTGGCTGAAAACCAGCACTTTTATGTATATTTTTATATATATATACTTATACACAAATATTAAATGTGTATGTACACAAATATAAAGGTTTGACCAAAAAGTAATTGCAGGTTTTTTTAATAGATGGATATACATGTCTTGAAACGTAACTAACTTCATTGTAAACCACAAATTCATTATTTGACTTGGCAGCTGACTGTTCAAGCTTGTTTTAGAAAAAGAAAGTACATGATTGCATAAAGAGTTATTTATTTGACATCAATTTCAAAATGGAAAATCAAAAGGAACATTTTTGTCGTATTTTGCTGTATTACTTCTGAAAAGGAAAAGATGCCTTGCAAGCTCATAAAAAGTTATGTGATGTGTATGGTGAAGATGCCTTAAAACTATGGCAGCGTCACAATTGGTTTGCTAAATTTCAGTCTTGAGATTTTGATGTTAAAGATGCACCACACACACGAAGGCAAATGGAAGTTGATAACACCAAAATAAAAGCATCGATTGAATCTAATAGATGTTTAACAACATGAGAAATTGCTGATAATCTTAACAGATTGAAACTGAGCTTTGAAAACCATTTAAAACAACTTGAATACGTTAGGAAGCTCAATATTTGGGTACCACATGAGCTCAAAGAAATTAATCTCTCTAAGCACATTGACATCTCCGATTCTCTCTTGAAATGTGAAGAAAACAATTTTTGAAGCATATGATATCAGGTGATGAAAAATTTATCATCTACAACAACAAGAAATGATAAAGATCATGGAGCAAGCATGATGAACCAGCTCAAAGCACTTCAAGAGCAGGTGTTCACAAAAGGAAGGTTATGCTGTCAGTCTGGTGGGATTTCAAAGATATTGTATATTCTGCATTGCTTCCAAGGAACCAAACCATTAATTCAAATGTATACTATCATCAACTGGATAAATTAAATGATACCTTTGGGATAAACAGAAGCTGTTTTTTGCCAAAAAAGGTAAGAACTATTTTGAGCACAGAATCATAAAGTTGCCTGAAAGATGGTAAAACATAGCTGAACAAACTAGACAATATATTTTTAATAGACAATAGATTTTTAATATAGCTTTTGTTTCCCATGAAAAATTAACCTGTCATTTACCCAGAAAAATAGTATGCAACTACTTTTAGGCCAAACCATTTTACTGATACACAGTAATAATATACATTACTAATAAACGTGCATGTACATAATTGTGTATCACTTTAACTTGTCTCAAAAGTTTACTCTTCCTTAGTATTCCTGAGACACGGAAAAAGTACAGTGAAAATACTGAATATGCTCTCCAGTCTTCCTAGCAGAGCAGGCCAGTTCGAATGGCTTTATTTAAACTCATTTGCATTCTTTCTTGCCTGAATGAGTCAGGCAAGAGACATGCTAGCTCTGAGTCCTGGAGGCACAATCTGCAAATTCCTGCTCAGAGAGTTCAGTAGCAGAGGATGGGCCTAAGTTGACTTCACATGACTGGATCTGTTGTACTCAAGTTATAAGTACAACCAAACAGTTGATTTTCTCATAGTCTATCACCAGATATATGTGTACTCATCCAGTAGACTAACATCAACAGTTCTCTGTGTGATCCAGAAGCTTTTAATCTGGCCACCTGTGGAGATGAGATAACGGACTGGTCAGAGACCATGGACCAACTTGAAACCACTCTGAAATCACGATTGAACCTTCACAATTAAACGTTGACAGACAGGTACAGGAGGTGGGAATTTTGGGCAGTTCTAGAAATTCACTGAGGCAACTGCTGCTGTCTCTAGTCCCATTTATATGTTTAAGAATGTTAACTAATATTCTGGGTGGAGTGTCCCATTCAGGTCC
>NW_010178330.1:0-3935 GCF_000695765.1 Mesitornis unicolor | reverse complement strand
CCTGCTGAAGTGGTTAAATTGTGCATAGATAAGACATTTGTAAATATTTAATAGAAACTGTCTCTGCAGGAATGGTTTGTGGAATTAGTCTTCTGCAGATAGTATAGATATTTTAAAAAATATTAGTATGTAGTTAAAATACACAAATAGTTATGAATTATGTAGGACTGAGGTTGTCACATGGGATCATGGGCCAGTCAGGTTACAAGAATTAAAAAGAACAGTTATGAGAGAAGTCTCTGCTGACGTAGCTGAAGACACTGACACAAAGACCCTTGCAATGGAGACTCCTATCACCACCAAAAACCAACTGTCCATTTTGAGTGATTTGAGACTGTATGCAAGCATCACCCTATGCCACCATCCCAATAAAATGGGTTCTTATTTCTCAACAGGCACTCTGCTATGAGCCTTCATGCAGTGAATGAATGAAAGCCTATCTGCTTCCTTAGGGCCTCAAAAATGGCCAGGACAGGCTGTCATTGTCAGAACGACTCATGCTCGCCAATTCCACATGCATTTTGATGTGGGAGAACAGTTCATATATTACACAAGTTTTTTGTAGGCTGCTATTGTGCAGTCCTTGCTGTACAGTGTGAACAGATGTGAATCCATTATGGGACAGAGAGGTTGAACAAGGCCCTTCAGAAAAGGAATGGTCAGCTCTGAGTCAGCAAAACAGCTCAGCCCACAACCTGTCCTGAGAGGGATCTTCAAAGAAGAGGTGAAGCAGGTCATGAGCTAAATCCTGGAAAACCTGCTTCACGGACACATATAAATGCTTATTTCTGAGATTACATGTAGAGTTTTCAAGGAACTTTGAAACCCAGTCCCATCTGTCAAGATGATGTAAGGACTTCAATGCCACAGACTGTAGAGGAGACTGAGAAATTCCTAAGTTACTTAAAAATTTTCAGAAGCGCACTTAGGAATGCAATTCTTGTTTTCACAAGTGACTGTGATAGAATTGAGTAAAACCACATTAAAAAATCAGGTCATCTGAACTGTTGAAGATTATTTTGAAACTGTATCTAGATTTCTAAGTCACTCAAGGGTTTTTGAAAACTTTGAGGGTTTTTATTTGTGATATTTGACTGCAGTAGAGAATCTCAGCTCTTGGAATAGGACAGAGTTTTGTTTGTGCAGCACAAGCTGAAAATGGAAATATGAAAGAGTTGTTCTCTCCAGAATGAGCCCAAGTTTGCACTGGTCCCTCCAAGTTCTTTTACCTTTTCCTTATGGTCTCCTGTATTTATCAGACAGATCATTACATAAACCAGCAGTTCACTCCCATCTTCTTCATCTTGTAAATGCATTGTCTGACATGTTTGGAATAGCAAAAGTATAGATGCTTTATACTAGTTCATAACTTATAAATACTTTCTTCCATTTCCCTTTAACCTGAATGAACACTGCTCCAGCAAAATGGATGGGTGTTAAAGATAAAACTAAGTCAGATGATAATACTGGATTCTTGTGTAGATAATCCAGCTACTAAATGAATCTCAGACTAACTTGAACTGAACACTATACAGTTGAAGTTGACTGTGCAGTTCCTGTTAACTACTGTAATCCTATCAAAATGCAAACTAGTCTATGGCTAAATCTTTCCCATAAAACATTCCTTAGGTATGGATGTATTTATATTATCCCTGTCTTTAATCTCTGACAGTACAATTAAGCTTTGTCTAAATGCTGTCCTTTTCACTAAGTGGAGCCAAATTCCTCTGTATATTTCTAGCTTTATTTATTCTCCAGCTTGATTAATAACTATACAGTTTATGAATGCAAAACACACAGTCTGTATGTTGTGATAAATATGACACAATGAAAATCTGTTCCTGCTTGCTTGCTGAGGACTTTCATATTTCCCTGGCCTATATCTACTAATCAAGCTACCACCACTTGAAATACAGTGATTTATATTTTCATAAGTGATTTTTAGTGAGAAGTCTGTAATGGCAATAATAAGTAGAATGAATCTTTAAGTAATAAACTGGTAACCTTAAAACATTAAAGTGAAGAATTTCTAGGAAGGGAAGAGAAGTGTCCCTATTCTGGACTCAGGTTGCTAATGTGAATTATCAAAAATGGTCTGAGCTAGAAATTTTAGAGGGGAGGATCACATCTTAAATGGCCATTTATCCAGTACTTTAAATAAGGCAGAGCTCAAACATTTTCCTGTGAAGCACTAATTCAGATTGTTATTGACTTTTTTTCCTCTTTGTTTTAGGAACGGCTAGTGCTTTCTGTCTTACCACGGTTTGTAGTCCTGGAAATGATAAATGACATGACTAATGTAGAAGATGAACACTTGCAACACCAGTTTCATAAGATCTACATTCATCGTTATGAGAATGTCAGGTGGGTGGAGGAACCTCTCTTTTTAATGTTGAAGGTCTCAGATGCTGCTAAGTATCTCTTGTTTGAAAGTTTCCCTTCTATTGCTGTATTCATTTATAAATGAGATGCTACTCAAGATAATAATTTCTAGTTGTACATTTACACCAGAGTGATCACCTTCCATTCCATGATGTTACAAAATCTCTGACTTTATTGTGGTTTCAAACCATCAGAATATTTAACTAAGCCAATAACATTTTCCATAACTATTTCCCAAAGCACGGGGGCAAATGTTTGAATGGCTATCACTCAAAAAAGTAAAAAATAACCGTCCCTGGATATGATGGGAAGTTTGCCAGGAAAGCATGTAGTTAGCTTTTTTGATGAAACTCAAATATAAATTTGTCTGAATAAGTTCAATAAACATAATTAGAACTTCTTCAAAAGAGTAAATTGATTATCTGCTTCTTCTGTGGACTTCAAGTAGCACAGGCATATATATATTTTTTTTAAATCCACTGGAAAGTATTAAGGATCATTTCAAAAGGTTGGAATTGCACTACATGAAAATGTCTTCTATTACCTCTTTTCATTCTTAGAGTAAGCATTGCTGTAGAATCAAAATAGGGGACAGATGACACTTCTGTTTGAATTTTAGTAGTAGTAGTTAAAAGTTGAAATATAATTTATGCTTGAAAGAGATTTAAAATGAAGATTCTGTGTGCTTTAAAGTACACATATTGGTGGGTTCCTATGTCTGCTGCCAGGAACTAGACCTTTTCAAAAATGGGCTTTATCCTATCTTTTCATACTTGTTAAGCACAGAATCAATGGAATACGTATCCCTAAAATTAGTATTCAGTTAGAGTTTTTTGTTGTTTTGGTAACAAAAACTGCAGAAATTGGTTGTTTGAAAATCTTATTTTTATCAATTTATGCTATTATTAATATTCATTCAGACAGTTTTGTACTGTGCCTTTTAATTTTTATTTTTTTTTCTCACAGGTGAATATCTTACCAGTTTTTGAAACATTTACTTAATCCTCACCCATACCCTTGCCAACCCATATATTAGATAATGAATTGAATTATCTTTAGTCACTTTTTTTTGTCCATCTGGTCTATAGTATATTCATTATTTGTTACATTAGTGATTTTTTTGACACTGTAAAATTGTGTTCTCATTCAACACAGTTGAAAGATCTTCAGCTACTCAGATTGTGATACCAGTCATTAGTTGATTTTGAAGTGCTAACGAGGCTTATTTGGATTATTTCAAGTCTGTGCCAGGATGATATGTATCTTTTTGAATGTTAATATTTTTTAAGTAGGCAACACTTTCCTTTCTTCAGCTGCTAGCTGCTGAGCTGTTATATACTTTGGTCTGTGAGATATCTTACACACCACAGACTTTGTGTGTGTGTATGTGTATATTTCTTTATATTCACATGTGGT
The DNA here is from genome assembly GCF_000695765.1 of Mesitornis unicolor. Classification (NCBI taxonomy): domain Eukaryota; kingdom Metazoa; phylum Chordata; class Aves; order Mesitornithiformes; family Mesitornithidae; genus Mesitornis; species Mesitornis unicolor. Next base: position 137 of record NW_010178330.1, on the reverse strand, counting down.
CATTGTAGGCATAGTGAACAGACAAGGTTGCATGGCTAGAAAATTCACGGGCTGCTGAAATGCACACTAGTTCTGTTTGCAACTACTTTATTGACTAAGATCCTACCATGCGCGCAGCATGGGAAATAAGCAGGAGG
>NW_010178329.1:0-10232 GCF_000695765.1 Mesitornis unicolor | reverse complement strand
TTCCCTTGTTATATTTCATTAAATTATTCCTAAGTGCCTGATGCTTTTTAAGGAGCTCAAGAGAGTTCAAGCTATGGTCACGAGGCTGAAAGATGTGAGATGGGTCATCAAGAAAGCCTACAGTCCTCTGGAGTAGGAGCTGTGGGATAGCTGGGATATCCGAACTTATCACAAAAAGTACTGAATATGTGTATTTAACGTGAATGGAGTTCTTGTGGTGCAATTTTATTTGAGATTAAAGATATGGTTCAATTGTCCACAGGACAATAGGCCAAACTCCACCTAAATACCAAAGGTTTTAGGGCTTTTCCTACTCTAGGTGTCACTAGTCCTTGGCTGTTTCATTTGCAGGGGCACTGCTTCTACACAGCAGACTAAGAAAAGAGTCAGGTACAATAATGAAACCAGGGGAAACAACTACAATGTCAAGAAGAAAATCACAGAAGAAGGTTTCTGCTGTATTCTCCCAGCCCATAGAAATCTGTATGTTCAAAACTGAGGAAGAAGAAGGACTTTAGGGCAACCTGTGTGTAATGCTTTCTGAAAAAACTCACTTTCTACATTTCTCTCATTGCTTTTGATCCCTTTGTAGTTCAGCCACGTGCAACATCCAGTGGAATGCCTGGGGAGGAGAAGTATCAGAGTGATGTCATTCATGTATACAAGTATCTGAAGGAAGGGTGTAAAAAATATGAAGTCAGGCTCATTTCAGTGATCCCCAGTGACAGGATAAGAGTCAAGAGTCCACTGAACCAGTTTGAATAGTAAAAGTCTGAAAGGTAATTATATTCCATCAGGTTTTGTGAAAATTAGTGCCATAGCAGAGCTGAAGTAGCTCAGCTGGGAGAGCGTTAGACTGAAGATCTAAAGGTCCCTGGTTCAATCCCGGGCTTCAGCAGTGTTTTCCTGTAGTTTTCTGTGCTGGGCTCTTTGGTGCAAGAGGGAAAAGAAGTTTCTGAAGAGAGTCCAGCAAAGGGCTAGGAAGATGATGTTGCGACTAGAGCATCTTCCCTGTGAAGAAAGGCTGAGAGAGTTGTTCAGCCTGGAGAGGAAATGTAACAAGGGAGTATCTTCTCAGTGTAGTAATGTTGACCCACTGGTGTATGGGGCCATATAGGAACTCAAAACTGTCATTTGGGAAAAGGAAAAATACCCTGTCACAAAGAGTTCATTTTAGTCTGAATTACAACTGACCTTGAAGCAATTCCTTTCCTTAAAATTTGTCTTTTTACAGGCTGAAGAGTTCCAGTGTGCTTAACTGTTGCTCATAGGGAAACAGCTCCACATCTCTGATGAAGCATTCTACACTTTCCTCAACCTTTTCCACTCTTACACTGACCTTTATAGAGCAGTAGTATTCAATATGTGGGCACCCCAAAAAGTTCTACAACTGAGTAATTGTGATCTGTGTTTTGTTCTCCATTCCTTTCTGACTAATTTGTGATCTGTGGAGTCCTTCAGAAAAGCAACAGAGACAAGACCTTAATTGCCAGCTGTCAAACAAAACCAATGAAAAATAAGTGAGAAGCAGTGAACCTTTGACTATTGATTTCTCAAACAACTGCCAATACTCATCCGGTCTCTCATCCATAATAGGGAAGAGATCTCTTCTCTCCCTTCATTCTGGTGATGCTCTTTGATCTCTGGATATAAAGTTATCAGATTCCCTGATCAAGATGTGAATAATGACTCATGTGTAAGTCAATGACATCATAACCTGCTTAAGCCTTGAAGATACCATGGGTTCCTCTGAGTAAATGCCTCTATCAACAGCCACCACCCACTAGCAGGTATTACTAGAACACGCAGTGCCCTCCTGCTTAGTTCTGCTAACATCTGCTTACCCAGTATAGCAGACCTGATGCACTCAGGCAGGATCCTCTGGCTCAGGGATGCAATGGGTAGACAATGGCCCTTTACTCCCACTCTCTATGTCTGCATCTAAATTGAGCATGAGTTTCCTGGTCCCCAAACTGGATGAGGGTAGGTTAGAACCCCCTGCATGGTCCAGGATTAAATTGTATCAAATTTGATATATGTCTTGGGCCTCATTTTGTTTTGAAAACAGGCCTCAGGGAGTTGTGCATGTGCATCTCAGGTATCGCCCTCAGGTTTAAGAACAGCTTACACTTTGTGGCTATGCTAAACTGCTCTGATCCCATCTACCTCAGTGGAGAAATGCAGCCCTGGGCCCTAAGGACAGAAGCAGATCAGAAGATGCACAGATTGGGAGTCAGAGAGCAGAGGTTTAGCACAGGCTTAGCATTCAAGCAGTCCTGCTAAACAACATTTTGACCTGGTGCTAGACTTATGGTTTAATAAGGATGCTGGAAATCTAAATCAGGCCAGTGCTTGGGCTTGAGCACTGCCCAGTGCTCTTTCACACTGCTTAAATCTGCCAACTCATGTCCTCCCAGGAAATGCCCAGACACAGTTCAAGGGATAGAAGGGGGCAAGAACCATTTCCAAAAGGTGGTTTGGACATAATAAAACTATTTATGCTGGGGCAGAGAGGGCAAGAGGTTTTAGTGCCATGACAGACGTGCCTTATCAGATGACTTTAGTCTCATCAAGCAGAGCAGACCAGTTGTATTTGTTTTCAGCAATACAATTCTCCCTGTAGGGGATGTAGTGTTTCCCACCTGTCTCCTTGGTAGGCCACTGGCACCCTTATCTAAGGCCAACTACAAGGGTCTGCCAAAATGAAGATAAGCATCTGGAGTAGCTATTTATTATGGGTTGCTGAACAGATAAACCACAGCCAGTGGAGGAAATCTCTGGATCTGAAAACAGTCAAATGATGGGAGAGATTTTTAGGAGTTTAAGAGATTCGGGGGTGAGGGGAAATCATGTGCATTTGCCCTGTACTTACTCCCCACTGGATATCTGCTCAAGGACAGTATTGAGGGTTGCACAGTTTGAGCCGGCACCATTGTTCTTATGGAGGTGCCAGAGTCACCTCTAACACAGCTGCAGTTCAGCACAAGGAGGTAGCGACAATCGAATTGCTTTGAAGCTTGATCCACAGCAGCAGGAAGGCAAAGGAAATGCTCACACTGATGCTAGCAACCAGAGCCCCCTTGTTCACACTGTGGGACTTAAAGAAATCCTCAGAGACCATAGTGCAGTATTGCCAGAAGTTATGAGAGCAGCTTATTTGTCTGCTCCTTCTCCTGTCAACCTGGTCCCTTCTCAGCTAAAACAGCTTTGACTCAAGCCTCAGTGCCTAAAGTTGTCAAGTTTCCCAGTGTTTAGATCAAAGAAGGGTTAAAAGTGGCCCTGTACTCAGCAGTGTTGCTCATGGGGAGGTGGCAAGGGAAGGTGCAGGATGAATAATGGGAAGGTGCAGGATGAATAACAGCGGTGGGAGGCAGGCAGCGCGGGGGCGGCTGCCCTGCCAGCACCTTCACCCAGCCCACACACATGCAACTCCCTCCTCTCACCACCGATCATGTCCTTTCAACAGCAGGGCTCCCACATCGATCAATCAGTGCGTGTCGGGCCCTGATACCCGTCTTTTCCAGAGCAGCGCTGCTCCAGCCTGCAGCTCTCCCCCACAGATGCTCACAGCTCTGATTTTCTGCTTTTTTCCTTTGATTTCTGTCTCTTTGTCTTAATGCTTTCAGTCCCAATTTGCTGCTGCTACCCTTCTCCCCATCCTCTTGAGTCTTATTTTCAGCCTTCCCACCGAGAGTGCTGGCATGGATGGGTCCGCACGCATCTACCCTATACCCACCGCTGCTGAAATGAGGAGACATGCACTGAAAGATCAGAAATGGGAAATCCTCAGCAGATGCTTAAAACCCTTGTGTCCAAAGGAAAACAAAACAAAACAAACAAAAAAAGAGGAAGAGAGGGAGTGGTGAACAATAACAAAACCCCTGTGGTCACTGGAGGAGCGAGACTAGGTCTGTTAGTATGGCTGGGCATGTTTCCACAAAAACTGCTCACACCAGGGTTTACTGAATAGGCAGTACTTGCTCGTTTGTGTCTTATGGAGTCAGACAAGAAGACCCCCAGACCTCTGAGCTGCAGTCACTGTGAATCACTGCTGCAGTGTCAATACAGCTGCCCTGAGGAAAAAGCCATAGAGTGAGGGGTGCACGTTCCCAGACTCACTTTCTCCATTTTGCTGACTGTCTTTTGTTATAGTTCTCATTCCCACAGAGTAATTCAGCTATAGCTTTCTTTTTACATTCTTGTAGGACCTACTGTTATGTATGGGCTAATTAGACCACATGTCTGCTTTGACCTTTGCTCTGCCAATAGCTGTCTTAAGGAGAAGGCAATTCTTTTATTCGTGCCTGAGTTTCACCCATCAGAAAATAAGGCAAAATACTCCACAGTCCTTGGAAAGTTCTTTGAGATCTGACAAAGAGAGCTAGCCACAGACAGACAGCACACACAGACAATAAAAGACATTGCCAGACCTAAAGATCAGTTTTTTAAATTACATGGCAGCTACAGGGTGAAGAAAAGAAAGGATTATTATTTGCATGTCATGGGACCAATAATCCTGCGATTACTACTCCAGGCATAAAGACATTAAGACTTGGTTTGTGCTGCAGTGCAGAGCTCTTGGAGTTGCAACAGCCTCGTGCAGTGAACAGAAAGCTTGTGTGTGGTCCTAAAGGTAACACACACATTCGTACACCTGTGTAGAGTCCAGACTGTGATTATCCCCCACTAAAAGAATCACAGAATATTAGGAGCTGGAAGGGACCTTGAAAGATCATCCAGTCCAACCCCCCTGCCAGAGCAGGATCACCTGCTCTGGACAAGAAGGACATTGAGGCACTTGAAGCGTGTCCAGGGAAGGGATACGAAGATGGGGAGGGGTCTGGAGCACAAGTCTTACGAGGAGTGGCTGAGGGAGCTGGGGATTTTTAGCCTGGAGAAGAGGAGGCTAAGGAAAGACCTTATCACCCTGTATGACTACCTGAAAGAAGCTTGTAGCAAGGTGGGGCCAGTCGCTTCTCCCAAATAACAAGTGATCGGATGAAAGGAAATGGCCTCAAGTTGCACAAAGGGAGTTTTTGATTGGATATGAGGAAAGATTACTTCATTGCAAGGGCTATCAGGCACTGAAATGGGCTGCCCAGGGAAGTGGTGGAGTCATCACCCCTGGAGGCATTGGAAAGATGGGGAGTGAGGTGCTTAGGGACATGTTTTAGTAGTGGATACATTATGGACTCGATCTTAAAGTCCATGGTTGGACTTGATGATCTTAAAGGTCTTTTCCAACCAAATTATTAGAAGAACACCCATGCTCATATTAAGAGATGCACCCTGCAGTCCTTGCAGCTGCCATCTAGACCCTCAGACAGCAGATTAGGTCTACGTGTGTTCAGCCCTGCCCTTTCTCAGTTCATCTAAGCCAGTGAGGTGGCCTGTAAAGCCTTGGCAGCTGAAATCTTAATCATGATCTGAGGCAATAACTCTCCCCATTGACTTTAGAAGGAACCTGGGGTAACTGAGGTCTTTCCTGCATTAAATACCTAACACAGAGGAGAAGTTCTGCCCCAAGGAGCCTCAGACAGCATTCCATGATCTGGGAGTCAACTCTTCAGTATCTATAGGAAAGTCCAGCTGCTCCTAAGAGTTCAGATGAACAGACCAAAAGCTGAGCTTAGAGCTGCAAGTACAACCCTGCCTTCCTTTTGCAGTGAAAACTGCTCAGATTTTGAAAGGCATAGAGTCCTAGCTCACCTGGTGAACATGATGTTGTGCATGACCTACGAAGGGTTGGTCTTCAGATAGTGGATACGAGGATCAGGGCAGTCCTTCAATTCAGGTCATTCAGCAAGCTACCGGAAAATTTAGTTAGGATTTCTTCTCTCTACCTAAATAGTGTCCTAAAATGAGGTTTGATCATTTGCCATGTAAAAAAAAAAAATAATTGAAAAAGGCAAAATTTCCACTTTCAGTTGCAGCAACTGTCCGAGATCTGCTTTAAACACTGAAAGCTAAAACTGGAGAATAACAAAATACTTTTTGGATCCAGCTCAGTTCCTCAGAGGTACTAAACTAAATAGACAGTCAAAATACCTTTGAAGGATTTTGGCTTTAGTATCTATGGCTGATTAATTAATTGCAATTTAGATTGTTATTAAGGCTGTTAAGTATTCGGGCTGTTAATTTCTGGGGCAATGGGCTATTCGTTATTTTTGGTTTGAATAGTGAAGCCTAATTTTGTTTGCAACTGCAGGGTGCTGGTGGAGGAAAAGGAAAGAACATGAAGCTCTACTCATTACAAGTGGAAGTAGGCTATTTAAATATGCAAATTGTGTTCAAAAAAGCCCAGAGAAAGAGGATTGTAGAGCTCCTGCTGTCGCTTATGAGATACAGAGATTTTTTTTTTAATTCCCTGCTCAGAGTAGGATTCAGTCTAGGGCAGGAGGGAATATTCTTTTGTCAGCCTTTGGGATCACCTAGGAGGTGACAAACTGAGGAGGATTCAGTAGTCCATCCAGAAAGGTGGGTGGTTTTCAGTTTGGATCTCAATAAGCAACTGCAACACAGAAAACATCCTCAGCAGAGCTCTGCAAATTCAGGAAAGTAGTTACTGCAAAAAGTCCAAGAATCCAGTACAGGAGTGATTTTAATTACTAGACAGTTTGTAAGGCTTTAAACCACACTTAGATCACCTTTTTAAGCCATTTGACTTGTGTCACATGGGTTGGAAACCTCTGTTTTACTTCGATCTACGGAAATAAAACTACTTCTTGTAATCCATCATTACAAGCAATTGGAAATGTCTAGAAGAAAGCCTGTCCTGCTGAGTGTTTTCAGGGAAAAAAAAGCAGAGCTGAGAACACTGCAAGTCCCAACCAAGCAGAAAACAGATAAAATTAACAGTGAACAGACAGCAGAAACAAATAGAAAAGCATCTCCCTAATGAGCAAGATCACTGGCCATGGTCCGAAGATGCTGGACAGGTCCCTCATCCCCCAGGGATTTTGGTGGAGTAGATTCCAGGCTCCTATTTCTTTCACCCTGACACAGGGAAACTCCTCGAGTCATTTTGAGTCAGAGTCTCTGCCTCCGGTATTTTCATGCCAGCCTGGTTATGTGGGTGATTCTCTGCTCTAGTTTTCAAGCAAAAGTTCTCACAAATTGGCAAAGGAGGAGGCTTTGGCACCTCCACAGAAGGAGCGAGAGAGAGGGAGAGAGAGAGAGAGAAGTATATGGAGGAGGAGGAGAAATGAAATGGGCTTTTGAAAACCATAAAATTAGCATAGAAAACAGTGGCAGCTTTTCTTTACTCGGACTGAGTGAGAGGCAGTACAGTTGCCTGCTGATTTTAAAGCCACCCCATTAAAGATCCTGATAGGTGGCCACAGATGTGCTGGATTGCCTGTTGCTTGAGGGAAGTTAATTTTTGCAGCTACAGTGCCAACCCAAAAACTTGCAAATGTGAAGTTCAGACTTTACCTTGGCTACGGATTTGCCATACAGGCTTCCTAGTGTTGGAGCCAATTAAAAAAAAAAAAAAAGTCACCACAAAAACCACATATGAAAATAAAGCGAGGACCAGAAGGCTTGGAAAGCAATGGAGAATGCAGGGATTTTTTCAAACCAGGAATTTTAAGGTTTCAAGATATCAGATCATCAACTCTAGTTTTAAACATTTAAGTGATGTTTCTAAGTTAAGAGTTCCTTTTTTTTTCCCTTTTTTCTTTTTCTCTTTTTTTTCCCCCAGCCTCTTGTCATATTCAGCAGAGATAAAAACCATTTCCTTTGCCATTCAGTGCTTCTCTGGGGAAAGACCTGATGGCTCTAGGTTTGGACAGACAGTTGGCTTTCCCCACTAAATAGATTAGCACCATTCAGCTGCCTGGTATTTCTGTAGCTAATGTGGGGCTCCCACATGCAACCGTAGCCCCACCATTTGCTCAGGGAACACAAATTACTTTGGGTTCGTTACAAACTCCAATTCATCGGCATGCAGCTCTTGCAGCCCAGTTCAAGTGTCTGAGCACTTTGCTTATGAACTTGGCATAACTATACCTAAACTACCTTTAGGGAAGGGTTTTGGCATTTAGGAAATATAAATCCTGAGCCTCTTGTACCTTAGCTTTCAAAACCAGACTTTCAGCTCTCTCGGAACAACAGGACAGAGAGATCTTTTGTTCCTAGCTCAGGACCAAATTCATGGAGGGCATATGGTCACCCAAGAAGATAAGGGAGCTTTTCTCTCCTCTTGTCTTCTCAGTTGTGGCTGGCTGAGAAGTGGTAATATAGAAAATCCTTTTCTTGCCAGTTCTGTAAAGGTTCCTGCATTGGTGAGCAACAGAGGAAACACAGTGACACAATGCAGCAGGGACCTGGAGCTGCAGACTAGAACCTTTCCAAAGAGTTTTTTCCAGGGCAGGAAGACCCGACATCAAGAGAACATACCTCTACAAACATGATTTACCAGCTTATGCATGTGCTGATAAAGAATCTAATTGATGCATGTAGGAATCAGGTGCCAGTAACCTTGGCATGACCAGTGAGAACCTCAGCCATGAGTGGTAAGATGACAGCCATGATTTTCCCAGGTCGGTCACACATGTCCTCTTTGATATCAAACTTGAAGCAAAAAAATGAGACAGGAGATGTCAGGAGGAAAAACACTGCAAACATCCGACCAGATGATCTTTAAAGTGTGATGTTCCTCAGGGTTAGGTACAAGGACCAGTACTGTTTAACATCTTTGTCAGTGACATGGACAGTGGAATCGAGTGCACCCTCAGCAAGTTTGCAGGTGACACCAAGCTGGGTGGTGAAGTTGACACCCTGGAAGGAAGGGGTCCATCTAGAGGGACATGGACAGGCTGGAGAAGTGAGCCCATGAAGTTCAACAAGGCCAAGTACAAGGTCCTGCACCTGGGTAGGGGCAATCCCAAACACAAATACAGGCTGAGCGGGGAATGGCTCGAGAGTAGTTCTGAGGAGAAGGACTTGGGGGTATCCGTTGATTGAAAACTCAACATGAGCCGGCAGTGTGTGCTTACAGCCCAGAAGGCCAACCACAACCTGGGCTGCATCTAAAGAAGTGTGGCCAGCAGGGCAAGGGAGGTGATTCTACCCCTGTACTCTGCTCTTGTGAGACCTCACCTACAGTACTGCAACCAGTTCTGGGGCCTCCAATATAAGAAGGACATGGAGCTGTTGGAGCGAGTTCAGAGGAGGGTCACAAAGATGATCAGAGGGCTGGAGCACCTCTCTTACGAGGACCAACTGAGAGGGGACTGTGGGACCGTTCAGCCTGGAGAAGAGAAGACTTCGCGAGGACCTCATTGCGACTTTCCAGTTCCTGAAGGGTCCTTCAGGAAGGCTGGGGAGGGACTTACTGCAAGGGCATGTAGTGATAGAATGAGGGGTAATGGTTTTAAACTGGAAGAGGGTAGATTTAGACTGGTTATTAGGAAGAAATTCTTCACTGTGAGGGTGGTGAGACACTGGCACAGGTTGCCCAGGGAAGCTGTGGATACCCCCTCCCTGAAAGGGGTCAAGGCCAGGGTGGGTGGGGCTTTGAGCAGCCTGGCAGTGGGGTTGGACTGGACGAGCTTTAAGGTCCCTTCCAACCTAAACCATTCTATGATTCTATGATTCTATGATTCTACTATAAAGTCCCTTCCAATTCAATCAGTCTATGATTCTATGATCTCAACATCTGCAAATAGTCATCTGCAGCATTAATCCCCAACCAGTGTCCCATTCCAGAGATAGTGATTGTCCAGATAAACAGTTAAAAGATGGTCTTACACACTTTAGCCAAGTCCAGCAGTGTTTGCAAGTATGGAAGAGGGATTTCCTAAAGGAATATGAAATAGATTCATTAATCTAAATGAGTGAAACTTTCTGGATCATCCGTTCCCACATTGGGAATGGTGTTAAGACACATCTTTGAGTCCCTCTTACCTCCCTCTTCTCCTGTCTTACATACTCCCAGATCAAGTTCAGTCCAGAAAGTCAGTCTCAAAACGTGACCACGGTATTTCACAGGATCCCCCCTCCACCTCTCACTTGCTTTCCCCTCCAGGTGGACTCTTCTCTGGCTGCCGTTTAGGCTGACTCCCTCTTGCAGGTGTGGGTGGATGCAGCCTGGAGCTGCCAGGGCCAGCCGAGCTGAGGGGGTGAGCAGCATAGACAGCGAGCAAGTCAGTGCTCTGGAAATGTGTTACTAGTTATTCCTTTTCTCTGCTGTGGGGTTTCTGCTGTCACTCCCAAGGACCAGAGCTTCC
>NW_010178328.1:3785-42928 GCF_000695765.1 Mesitornis unicolor | reverse complement strand
TTCTTTCCTTCAGCCAGTTCGTAGTCCAATCTTAGTCCTTGTTACTACAAGTTTGCTCTTTAAAGAATTGTCTATAATGATATTTGTTGACTAAACCTCTCCTTTGCAGTATAGAGATCACTATGTTGACTTTCCGATTGATACTGCCAAAAAATCCCCATGCTTACCAATATATATCAGTTCCTATAACCGCCTTGTATATTGACCTGGTGAAAAAAATTGTTATGCAAACACACTGCCATCTGTTGTGTAGTTATTCTTCAGTAATAGAACATAAACTGGAGATATGTCAAAGTAATTTAGTAACTCGACAAATGTAAAATGAGACTTGGTAAATATAGTGTGTTATGCTGAGTTTTATTAATCATTGTCGTCTGCAAGAATGTAACAGGTATACTCATCTTTTCAAAGTCTGGCCTGTTTGGTTTCTTCCATCAAACACTGATGTCAGAGCTAGTTATGAGGAACATGATGTGAATTATAAAAATGAATTAATTTAAAAATAAGTATTTAAAGAACTCTGTAGTTGATAAAAAAGCCCACTAAAAATTCTAGGAAGATCTGAGCAATTTCTAAAGATGTCAGTAAGTCCTAAACAACTTCATTTAAAAAGTTCAGGGTTTACATTCACATTTATACTGGTAGTTGTGCTACCTGTTCAGGAAAGTATATGTGGAGTTAGCACTCACTGCAGAAGTGGAGCTAATGGTGCCCAAATAAAACAGATACCTCCTAGAAATAGGTGCTGGTATTTGAGTAGAGTCTTACAGTAAACTCCACAGAAGAATGATAAAAACTTAGTTGGATTTTTGTTCTATAAGTGCAGTTCTCAAAATGGTGTTTAGATATCCTGGTAATTATTGAAGAGATTTCAAATGAAACATTTTCCAGTATCCTATCTCTTTGCTAATTTTCGTTTTTTTCATTAAGAAAAGATAAATTGTATCCAATTATTGAAAATTATGTAGGTCATTATCATGAATGAAACTGCAATTAAACTCAGTTTTCACAAAGAAAGAAGAGGTTATCTTGTCAGAGCGTAGGTGTTGGTGTGCCTCGCTTGGCTGGTGCTCCTGCCTTTGGGCCAAGATTGTGTTAGGGTCATGTCCTCCATCAGACTGAAGAGCCGTATTTGACTAGGGCTGTGCTGAGAGACTTTGAAGTGCCCTTAAGAACTGGGATCTGAATCACATTGGTGGCAGTCCAAGTGTATGCTCACCATCTCATAGCAGATTTTGTTTAAACCACCAGCAGGGGATAACTCTTTCATCCTAAGCGGAGATTACCCTTTCCCATGAAGAACACACACAAGCCCTGGCAGCTCTTGGTGCGGCCCTGTGGAGTGGACATGGGGTGAGCTCTTCCCCTACACCAGCAGCTCCCCGCAGTGCTGTGGGATCCAGAGCCAGCCTCTCCTCTCTGAGGCTGTGCACAGGTTATGTCTCAAAACAGAGGTTTTGTCCCAAAAGACTGATAATTTTGCTGTTGTTCTGGGCAGCTGTCCCTCCTTGTACCAGCGGCTGCAAGGGCAGTGGGCAGCAGTGTGGGAAGCTTCTGGGCTTGAACGAGAAGGAAACCCTGCAGTGATCCATGAAAGTGGGGAGGTAACATCCCTGAGGAGCAAAACTGAGAGTGAAGAACAGGGATGGACAATGTGCCCGAAGAACGAGCTGAGCAAGATTCTCTTGTACTTGCTAGGTCTTTAATTTGACCCCAAGTAGTAATTTTATTTTAAAACAAAGACACAAAACCAACCAACCAACAAAAAAAACAACTCTCAAACTCTCAGTGCCACCACAATGATACTGGCATAAAAGCAGCTGTGGGAAAACAGGTCTGATACACCAAAAAGATGAGGAGCAGAAGTGTGACCAGTGTCACCCAGCCTGTGCAGTCACACATTGTGCTCACCAGCACAGCTTTTCGTTTGTGTTGGAGCTGTGTTCAACCCATGGCTCTTCAGCTCCAGAGGTGTTGGTGTTTCTGTGTGCTTCCCAGAACAGGTGAATTTTATTGAAAGAATTAAGGAGGACCATGGGTACAACATTATTTAACTGCTTACATTACTCAAAATGCTGTACCTGAGGAAATTTAAAGAAATTAAAGTTATTCTATTTTCTAGTCAAATTTAATAAACTAATCTAACCCCCTAACTTATGTTAAACTACATTACAGTTTTCATATTAGTTTCACCTTAGATTTCACTCCAATTATTACAGTCTACACTGCAATCACTGGCAATTACAGCTTCCCATCCTTTTCCAGTAATACATAATGTGAAGTGTTTTGCACTTTACACTTCTTTCTATTTATTGTTCACATCCAGTTGGATGTACTAATAAGCATTAACATGCAAATAATTATCATCAAGATTTGATATCCATAGAGAACAAATGCTAATACAGTTAATACATCAAATATGAAAGAGGCTTTAATTCAAAAAAAGAAAAAAAGATTAAAAATATTAGCTTTTTCTATAAAAAGCATTTGCAATTATTATAAATTCTATTGAGCTTACAGAAATCTTGAGCTTTGAGTTTGCAATATCTCTCATTAATGTTTAGCCTCAAGAAAGAGTTTATAATAAAGGGACTTATGCAGACAACAGATAAATAGAAATGATACAGCCAAGAGGGTTGAAGAGCCCTGGGTATGTCTGTTGTCATTCTACTGCGCTGATTTCCATCAGAGGTGCTGAATATGCTAAGGGTTGTATAGAAGATGAAGTGAAATGCAATATGCGTTGATAACAGCTGAGGCTAGAATGCCAGGAAATTATTTTCAGTTGATTTTCCTCTAAGTTTCTTCTTTCTTGTTATTACTTCCTGTGGGATGGAAGAGGTTGGCCCTGATCCTGCAAAGTCAGCTGGCTGGCCTAAACCTGCAGATCCCAGTGGAATGGTAATTGGGAGAAATCTGATGTGCTGTAAAACAGAGGTCAGCGTGGGTAGTCTAGTGGCTCCTGCTGGTTTTAAGAACTGTGAGTATCTCCTCTGAATTGGAAGAAAATTTTATCTGTGTAGTCACTGTGCACCTTGTGGCTTTGCTGCTCCTTTGCACTGGTATTCGGGTCCCTCCATGTGTGACTTGGACTTTAACTTGGAGGTGGGATAAAAGCACATCGTCTTTGTTTCTAGCGGGCAAGCTGAGCCGAGTGGTTTGCTCTAAGGTGCTAAAGCCAAAAAAAAAGCAGTAATTGTAATTTATACTGAGTGGCATTTATACTGGGTGACAGACACTGCATGAAGGATGAGTCTGGGAAAGCAGGAGGTGGCCCTGGACACGAGGAAGATGGGCACAGGGTTGAGGTTGGGTGGGAAAGGCTTGGCATGCCCTTGTCTGCGAGTTGGGTTGGATGTGGCACGAGCTCAGTGGAGATGGAGCTGTGATGTTTGGACAAAGTGCACCACCATTTTAAGCCAAATCCTGAAGTAGCCAGGCCTGGGATGACGGGACTTGGAAAAGCTGCGTACATCTAACTTGAGTTGAATGCTTGTCCCTAAATAAAAACTGCTAAAAGCAGTCTTCAAATGAAAAATGAAAATGCACCAAAAGTAAGAGCGCTATCAGCACTTTGTTTTCAGTGTTTGCAATAAATGCTTTCAGTGTTCTGAGACTTAACTAGGAGAGGGGTTTTTTTCTAAATAGATCTTTTTTTGTATAGCCCAGTCAATAAATGCTAGTAACTTTAATCTCTTTCTCTAAGCGCCATTATATTTTATGAATTTTTCATATAAATTAATCACTGAAATATTTAACTCTTAATTAATTAATTACACCAGAAATTTACAGCCAATGCAGTGTGGTGTCTGTTAGAAAAATGACTTAATAGGCTTTCAGTGCTGCCATTGTGCTGGCTTGTCAATGAATTACTTAGCTGTCATTTGTTAAGCGAGTTAGGTCAATAAAGTCCTTCAGTTGTTTTTCAGAGAGTGAGCATTATTTCCAGATAATGTATATCTAATTCTCTTTTCACTTTAGTCTATCTTCATTGGCTAGCGTGGGTTATTATTAATTAGCCCTTCATAGCAGATTAGGCAGGAAAGATCATGACGCAGTAATAAGTAAAGGTTCACAGAGACAAAATTCTCTAATTAAGAAGTATGGCTTAGTGGTGAGCAGTGTCTTCAAATGGATTGCCATCTGTTTAATTAACGCTGATTTCCTTCATTTGCTTATATAACGTTTCTAAAGAAAGTGGCTCTTTTTATTTATGGAAATTATATATTCCATTTCATTATTTTCTCTTAATTGATTCTACATTCCTGTAATTAGTAAGCAATGAGAACATACAGTGCAGGAGAAGAGCCACAGTAATGGACAACATGACCCCATAGTAATTGCCATATGAACTGTGGACCATCATTCTGCTTTAAGAAGTTCCTTTTGATGTGTTTAGATTAAATGAATGTAAATTCAAATTCCTGTTTCCAGTGGAATAAGCTGCATCGGTTTTTTCGTACTGGTTACAGCAAACTCTGGAGCAGGCCTAGATACGTCGCCTTTTAGGCTAAAAGACAAAGCTTCTTGCTTTCCCATCCTTTCAAGATTTACTGATTTGGTTTGTAAATGAATGAAATAATTAATCCTGGGTTATATAAATAAGCACAGCGTATTGAGGGCCAACATGGACAAGAAAATTCTTGTGAGAGAAATTTATCTTTGTGAAAGTTTCCCTCATACTCAAGGGCATCCTAGAAATCTTGTTTTCTTGACACTCGGAGTCCATAGCTTTGCAGGTTTGTTCCTTTGCACAGGAATTTTAATGAAAGAAAGCGTATCTAGGAAAAAAGCGTCCTTGAGCTCAAACTCTCTATTTTCCATCCTTCTCCGATTCCTCTTACAGAAGTAGCTATTTGGTGCTGCAGTAAATGGCTGTGGAGGGAAGACAGTTAACACACAGCATTTGATAGACTGCAGTGACGTTTGTACAGGCACGCCCTGTGTTCCCAGGGAAGGACAGCACTGATGTTATTGTCAGGGTCTGCAGTAGTGAACTCAGGAGTTTCTATCTGGTGCTTGGTAGCTCCTGTTTGAAGAATTACACCTGTGGTGGCACCAGACAAGCTAAAAATTATCGTTAAGTCAAATATGTTATTTTCAAGTGCTGAACCTATTGATTGCCAGGTGGAGATGTAAAGAAATCTCTTGTCCTCCCCTGGATAATATAGATAATTAGGTGAACTGTTAAGAGATATTCAGCTTCTGCTGTGCCATCTGGCAGTTGCCAGTCCCCAGCAGGAGATTGTCCCCAGTGGACTACTTGGCCATCTTGGGCGGGTGGTGGCACTTCTGGTGTGGATGGAGTCACTGGGTGATGCCTTTCAGGGGGACGTTGTTAAGATGGGGTGTGCTGGGTGCCTTTCAGAAAGTGGGGTAAAACAAATTTAGTTAAAGTTTACCTCATGCTAAAAATTCCCCAAAGCCTCTTTCACTGCGTATTCTAGAGTTTCATCTGGGCTTTCAAGTGCAACCTAGATATGGTAATTTGTGCATTATATTGAGAAATGGATCAATTAAAAACATTGGAACAGAGTTAATCAGACGTTCACTTCATTTACGAACACGTGTTCTGTGTTATATTTCCACCAGGATATCTAATGAAACTAAGTAAGAAAAAGAGCAGTTCCTAGCATGCCCCTTGTATATTCTCCCCTCTCTGGTTTTTAGTTAGAGACAAAGTTGTTTCTAGTTTCTTTGAATTTCTTTATTGTATTATTTCATAAAGGTGTAACAGGCAAGGTGGAATATGGAGAGAGGAGACTCTGCAGAACTCACAAACATTTCCTTCAGTGAAAAGTTTGAAAGAATCCGAAGGAAAAGGCTCAGTTTCATTTAAAAACCTCAATGTACAGTCCCTGCAGATAAGCCCCGAGAGAATAAAGGAATCACTAAGAAGAACAAGTACTAGATTGCAGTATTAAAATATTCTACTTTTAAGTCATCTTACCGCAACAGGGCCTTTAAATTGGAACTGGAAAGTTGGGCCTTTTTCAAACCGTGAACAATACATTAATTGCAGATATTTTTTTTCTTTGTGTGTTAAGATTTGATGGGGGAAAATGCAGAGACCTGATATGGAACAGTGGAAACATACGAAAAGGCAAATAAAAGGCTATGGTCAGTAGAAAAAAATGCATTAAAATGAGTACAGTTAATATCTTCTCTAACACCTTTTTTCTCAATCCAAACACTCTTTACCTTTAAATAGGCAAGTAGACCATAGAGAGAGAAATAGACTGTAATTTTCTTCTAATAGCCCCAAACTCTTCCTGAAAATGCAACAGAAGCAACTCAGCAATTTTAGTGCCAGATGGATGAAAAAAAATTCGCATATTAAGCTTTTTTTGTTAATTAAAAACTGAATACCAAGGCTGAGGTTTACAAATGTCTCAGAACAGGTTTGCGTCTTGGGACAGGGTACTGCTAAAGCACTAAATATTGGCCTTGGATACTGTTTAGTTTGAATGTTAACAAGGTGGTAGTCACGGAGGTCATACAGGAGTGACAAAAGGTTAAAAAGGTGCAGCATTTCAGTGCGTATCTCAGGGAGCAATCCTGGAGGGAACGGGGTCCAGACAAGGTGGTCTAAGAATTTTGTTCTAGCTCTAATGCTTGAGCTTGCTAGTTGAAGTTTATTGCATTTATTTCTTTAATGATGCTTCAGCTTAGCACCCCGAGCAAGAGTTGCACTGAAAGTGCTCGTGCATACTCACAGCAAAATTCAATTAGGCCGTTGTCTACAGTCCACAGCCCAACACGGACCGTGAGGCAAATTCTCTGCTGGATTTACATGCGCTTATCTCTGTAAAAATTATTTAGCTGATGCATGGTATGGGCTGCAGTGCTTAACTGATGCTCCTCATCTTTCTCCTGTAGGCCCAAAAGTGTTCAAGGTGGTAGAAGCCAGAGCTGCCTGTTTGCTGTGTCTCAGATAAGAAGGGAAAGCTGTTTGATCAAAAGGAGAATTCTTATCACAACACATCGCTTGTTCTGTTTGTCTTATATCTCTTGAAAATAACAGCTTTTCATTTGAGACATTCAGTTTTTTCCATGCAGTTGCTTATAGTTTCATCTGCTGAGATTTGACTGCTGTGCAGTCTCCTGCCCGATGTAGTAGTGAGAGAGCTTGGTTGACAGGAGACTATCAGGCTTTACTCCATCAAATTTAGTGATAAATGTTAAAATGCTATCAAGTAAGACAGACATCGGGCGAGTAACCAGTTCAGTGCTACCTTTTTTTTGTCTCTACACAACAGCTGAGTGGAAAGAGATGAGTGGTTTTACTTACTTTGCACCTACTCACAGGTGATGGCTGTGCTACCACCCAGCAAGTGCAGCTGAGAACTGGCTGCAACAGATTGCCTGTTCCCACACTGCTCAGCTGGTAGAGAGCAGTGGATTACTGGATATTTAGAAGAAATGAGGATAAAAGCCACACTGTAGTTTTAGAGGGCAAAACCTGGGGTTAAATTCTGCCGTTAAGTAATATGTGTGGTACTTCCCAGTGAGTTATACTGTGTAAACAAGAATGAGGAATGAACATCTGTCACATGTAAAAAGAAGTAATGCAGAGTTATTCTCTATGCACAGAATAAATATATTCCATAATACAGATTTAGTGGATGAAGATTGGTATTTCATCTTCCGCCTATCAGAGATTTCTATATGCCTAGCTCATGTAATTTTTGCCTGTTTAAAAATGTTGGCAGGAATTAATTTTTTACTAAAAAGCCTAAGTATATCCATTTGCTTTACTTAAGCAAACAAAACTATTGCCAGGCATTGCCTCTGTCGTAGAAGTCTTGTAATCGTGCTTGCAATTAAACAAATGTCGTCTTGTCTTAAAATAAAGTACTTGACAGAAGAAGGGAATGCCATAGGGAAGTACAATTGGTGATGGAGATAGATCTCTCGCTTGAAAGGAAAAACTTTTGGTAGACTGGGACAGAGATTTTATTAGAAAAGATGGCTAGAAATACAAGGGTCACACTTCCTCATCCCAGACCTCTTCACATTATTGTATTTATGCACCAATACACTGTGTTTATGGCCAGGAGGGATTGTTAGAGATCCTATTGCTCTGTAGGTTTGCTGAGAGTTGATTTTTGCAGAAAGCTAAATGGGAACGTGTCCCTGGGTCTTGTGTATCTTCCATGGTGTCTTAAGGGCTTTTTGTAGAGGAACTGTCATGATACATGTCAGAAAACCAACCACACCAGAGTGTTTTTAGCTTTACATAAGGAAATGTGCTTTTTTTGTTTTTGCTAAACATAAAACCAGGAAACATAAGCCTGTTAGTAAAAGAAGGAGCAAAAAAGAGCATGAATTATTTAAAAATAAAATCATAGCAAAAAACTTACTTGACAACAGACCTAACTTAATTTGCTAACATACAGAAAAAAAATCCAGTCTTTCACTGTGCTTTCTCTGGATATTGCCTTGCAAAGAGTTTTTTATATTTGATGGGTTTTTTTAACATTACCCCTTTGTTATAATAACATGTCAGAACTTTTCTCTACAGATATTTTTATTTTCAGATTACCAATACTGAAAGTTAAAATTCCAGTAAAATTAATGATATGCTGTAGGTTGTCTAACAAAGGGTATTCCTTGGTATTTTTTCCAGAACGCTGATAGTTCCAAGGCAAATGTGAGAAGAGAGAATTGTCTGAATAGCCAATTTATGGTTTCATCTTGTCACTAAAAAGATCAGCAATGAGTATATCTCTGGTAGTAAGTGCTGCCTATTCACAGAGGACTTCATGTCAACTGATTTTTAATGATAGAGTAATCAATAACTTCTTCTGGTTTTGCTGATCTTGCAAATAGCTCATACTATTGAGCAGATACCTACAATCCCTATGGGTTATGAATGCATGCCAAGATAAAGTGTTTTTTGACCTCAGTAACAACAGCTCTCTGCAAGGCCTTTGTGGTTCATCTGTGTTCTACTGGTTTTTTACTTTATGGATTTTAATGTTAATGTCATCTACTTGCATTCATTTGAACCACTCATTTCACATGTGCTTTATCCTAGTATCTGGTTTCGGGTGATTTTTCTGACTTCATGGAAGCCTTTATCCTTAATTTCCATTCTAAGGTAGTTTAAAAAGTTAAAATGCTAAAAGATTTCCCGTTATTTCCAGGCTATGTCTCTTTCCTGTGTTGTGAAGCTGTTTTGTCAGTGCTGTGGGAATGAGGTGAAGTCTTCACTTTAAAAGTCCAGACAGTTATCTGGATTCATACAGAAGTTTAATATTGTGTATATTTTATGTTGTCTTTGTGCAAAAAGGAAGAAAATTAAATAGCATCAGAAAAATTAAGCACACATGAAAATGTTGGGCTTTATTCTGCATATATAAAGACTACCTGAGCTCAGTACTTCTGTCACTTTTATGGATTGTACCCTAAGATCCTGGGGCAGAGTCTTCATCCTCTGCCATTTACAGCTGGTGGTACCCTTGGGAACTTAAATCATTAGCAGCAGCAAGGCTGAATTTATCATAGTACCTTCAGAAGGTCACTCTGCATCCAGAAACTTGCTGGCATTTCTTGCTGCTTCTTCGTCCTATGCACAGGATGCCTGATGAGTGACAAAAGGTGAAAATTGAGAAAAGATGACTAAAAAATAATATAGGAGCATTGTGGTAACATGTACAGCCAGGTTAGCTCACACTGCTGATTTTATTTTATTTTATTTATTTTTTGTCTAGCCATTTCTCACCAATAATGACCAGTCTCATGTGCATTAGGATGATGCCCTATTGGTAATAGTACAGTAACCAGCTTTGTGGATACATTCCTTAGTGCTCTTTGATGTTGGTTTAATCTCTAGAGGGTAAGAAGGTTATCACTGTAGCTCTTTACAAATAGGTTTTCATTTGGGGTTTTTTGTTTGGTTGAGGTTTTTTGGTTCTGTTTGTGTTTTCATATATTTAACTGCCACAGCTCTTAATAGAAAGGTTCTAGACAACATCCAGGTTGGAATTTTAGAGAAGATTGAGAGATTTAGATGCACAAATATTATTGAGAAGTATCACTGAAAATCCCACAACTAATAGATAAGCAATAGTAGGGTCTGAGTTGCACCAGGACAGACAAACAGCTTTGTGTGGGTGGGTTGGTTGAGTTGGTTTGGTTTTTTCCTGTTTAACTCCTGAATTTCCCCCCCACCCTTGCACTGTGGACAGACTGTGATCACTAGCATAGCACATGTTAATATGCTGCTAGTGGCACATCTGAATTTGTTTCTTCTTTATCCCATTCCAAACACTGTGAGGTCCCATTACCAGATTCATCTGCCTTCTCATACAACAGATTTTTCTGATACAGGTAATATTTTAGGTCAGGAATGGCCAACAGAGATCTGGATGCTGAGCTGGTGCCAAGCAACGATGGGGCAGATTTACTGCATTTGTTTTGCTCTCCAGTCACTTACCAGGAGTCAAACAGCCTGGCATCCAACAACCATTGCACTGTCTGCTGCATCCACAGGACACAGGAAGAAATACGTGATGCTCAAGTGAACATTATGTTGCAGTGATGTAGATGTGCTGTAAACCCCTTCATCTGTCCTGTGTTTTAATTATGCTGCCGAGCTCTCCAGTGAGGCAGGTAAAACAGTATATTAAAATTATTCCATCTGTCAGAAAACAGAGCCATGTCTATGGAAAAATACGGTGCTATCATTTAAAAGCAGCAGGTGAAAGGGTGGGAGGAAAGATGTGATGGCTAGTTAAAAGGCAAGGGAGTGGGATGTAAATTAGACAGGACATTGTTACTTCGGTTGGACATTGGTGCCAACCTGTCTGCTTATACAGACCTGGGTTCTAATCAGAAATGGCCAGAAGTCAGCATGACAGCCTTATGGCTTTGGAGAGAGTTTCCCAAGTATTTCTACCTTTTTAGATACAACTATCAAGTTTTGCATCGTTCACCTATTAGATGTTACTGTGCATACAAATCTCTGAGTGGTGGGTTAGGTAATAAATGAGTATTTTCTGGTTCTGTTGAAACCTGAATGTGACAGATGTTTCACCTCCAGCCACATTGTGATCCAAGAGTCTCTCCTACTCATTTCCAGTTTTTTGGTTTTTTTTAAATCTCCTGTAGTTTATCAGTGCCATATGTAAACTCTGAGGATGTGTAGCAACCTTTTACCTCTCTTGCCATCCTTTTTAGGGTGAATTAACATTGTTCTGCATGAGCAGATGAGCCTAATGAGCCTGAGTCTTATAGGAGTGGTGAAGGTGATGGAGCTGTTCTCCATAAAGTGTTCTTTAATCACTGTAGACTTCCACATTCAATCCCCATAAGCAGTAATTGCTCCTTATGCCACTGAAACAGCCGCGAATAAATAAGTGTGATTTTGGCCCTGCCCAGACAAACTTTCAGCATGATAACTCTGTGAGAGATCCCAAGGAATCTGAGGTGAACGACATGGCATATATGAAAACTGGAGGAACTGGGCATCTCACAGAGCAAACCTGTGCTGCTAATCCCCACCTACGGCAGCGTATACTCCATGTAACCCCTAAAGCCTAGTAGTGTCTCCTCAAAGTTCAGCACAAAAGCATTTGAGATGTGGTGAATTGCATGTCTGACATCTAAGATCATTCAGGGCGGTGTCCATGAAAGGGTGACTGTAGTCAGGCTGGGGAGTTTGGCTCTTTGCAGCAATCCCATTGACCAAATTTCTATTCTTTCTATTTGTGGCTTGCTACTTGGCCTTGATAAGTCAGTGGTTAGCAGTGTGGCTGTGAACAAGCCATTTCACCCTGGTGTTTCCTCTCCCACCCGTTGTCTGTCTTGTCTGCTTAGGCCGTAAATAAAATGTTTCTTCAGGACAGCGACTTGTCTCATAGGATGTTTTTGTTCAGCAAGTACAAATAAGATCAAGGCCCCATGGCTGGAGTTTCTATGTGCTCCCACAACATGAATAATAAATAATAGGAGAGGTAAACTGATGGTGTTAGTACGATTTATGTGCAGAGGTATTATTGAATGAGACAACAGAGTAATACAATGGGAACGTTCCTGAGCTTTGCAGTAGAAAATTATGATTTTAAAATAATTTTTTGGGGATTTATGGAGCAGATGTCTGTATGCAATTGATGCAAAGACTGCTCTTTGTGCTGTATTTGTGTGGTAACAGCAGTGCATTTAATCACACACATGGAAATTCTTAGTTGTGACTAAGTTGTTGTTACTAGAATAGTTGTTACTGTTTTTGCAAGAGTGAAAAAATAAAAAATGCCACTCTTCTTGAGACAAACACAAAAGGACTCCTCACCATCCAGGAGGCTTTGACAGTAGTCGATGTAAACCTTTGAGCATTGTGAGTGCTATCTGCTCGCACAGAAAGACTGCGGCATTTCCCTCTGGGACTTCTGATCCCAGCCACACACTTTAAAACTATGCATGGCTGATGTTAATGTTGCTATGTATAGGCTTTGAAGTGATTGAACTCCCACCAGAACTTAGATTTTAATCATCGCTTTGATCTGTGGCTGTGCTGCAGAATCAGTTACAAATGTGTCTCGAATCTGTAAACCTAAAATTGTGCAGGACTACTACATGTCACCTATTTCAGAAACAGTGTAAATGATTGTATTTGTGAATCAAAGTCAAATCCGAGGGGAAATGTATGGAAACTTACTAAAGACTCTTAAATAGTTGCTAATCTATTTGTTCTGTGCTATTTCTTAAACTAGAAATAAGAAAATTCTAAAGACATTGCCAACTTTCTGGGTGTTTGCTTCCAAATTTAGAGAAAAAAATTAAGTTCCTCATAGGACAGCTGTCAAGGCAATGACATGGTTGTATGTATTTATTTTTTTATAAAATAAGGATATCTTTCTCAATTGTTTAACATCAGTCTATGTCTGATCACTTGGCTGATTTTTGCAATCAAACTTCCAGCAGTAACTGAATTAGTTCAATACTGATTATTTCCTTAAAAGCTGCCATAGAGCTCATTCTTTTCTCTACAGAAATAACTTCCAAAGACCCATTTGATGACTTCAGGGAAGTCAATATATTACTGTTTTCCTCCTCCACTGTGGCTGATGAGCCAAGTGAAAATTTCATATCTGATCAACCACAGAAGCAGAGAGTGAAGAATTATGTGCTCAAGGTATTGCTATCTACACAAATAAAGCCAGGACAAATACATATTTTCACCGAGGTTTTCTTAGTTGTAGTAAGCGTAGAAATTGCTTAGAATTAGAGCAGGGAGAAATATTTAAAACAGACTTTTCAAATTAATTCTTTCATTGGAAAATTAAATTATTTGTTGTTACTGAGCATATTTATGTTGCAAGCAAAAACATCATTGTTGCATGGGGGGATTTCATGTCTATAGTTGAAACAAAGAGGGAAGACATCAAGGATGTGCTCAGCAATGCAGTAATGTTATTTCTGTTTTGGAGGTTCCTTGAGGCATAGACCATAGACCAGGATGTCAGACAAGCATGCAATTTACCATTTTAAAGAGGTTTATTTCTTCTTTCACAAAGTTTGCAGCCATCAAATGGATAGAGGTGTTAAGTTTTAACTCTTCTGTGAACATTTTGGTGCATCAGTGGGGTGAAACAAATAAACAAGAGAGGAGAAGAGAAATAGGAGACTGGGTACACTTGTGTCTGCCTCACACTCCTGACTCTTTAGAGAAGCCGAGGGACTGCTGTGTGGAATCAATATCCAAGTGAATGAGACCCTGGCTCACCCCTTCTCTTCCAGACAGGAACTCTGATGTGGTATCTGCATGTTCTTGTGCCAATTTGTCTGAATCAAGTTGTTTTTGAGGGAGAGAAATAAGATCGTTGGGCAGTCAGAACATCCATGGTGTGAGCTTAGAGCTCTACTGTGAGGAGTCCTTTTTGTCTTGTTTAAAACTAAATCCTGAATTGAAAGAGAAAGAAACAACTGGCCTCGGTGCACTCTGATGAACACCAGGGTCAATCCTGACTAATTCTGTTGCTTTAGTGGATTTATTATGGATGTTCACTGCTGTATCCAAGAGGCAAGACTAAATTTTAGGCCAGTCACTTAGGACTTCCACTGAAACACTGGCCACAGCAAAAAGGATAGAATTAATATTCCAACTGGCATCAAATGAACCTCTGTATTGTATAATACACATTAGAGTTCTTTTGTCAGCATTCCTTTAGTTACAGTTTTCATGTTTTATTTTGCCAAATCCCAGTTCATCCCATATCATCCTTGTTGCCCAAGAGAGAAGATGACAATTTTGAGCCTATTCACTCATCTGATTTTGAAGAGAACGTAGCATTGCTGTTCTTTCACTGAGTCTCTTTACTACAGAAAAGGGGAGAAACAAAAATAAGATATTGTGATATGACAGAATATTTAACTTTGGGAGATGGTTCCTCTCGGCTGTGACATTATCTGTCAGTGTATGCCTTACAGTGCTCTTTTCTTTACTCAATATATTAATCACTGATTATTTTTTCCCAATCTTCATTATTAAGTGACTTTAAAATGAATGTTTTACTATCTGTTATGATACGAGAAAAAGTAATAAGTGGAAACCTGATCATTAATAAAATTTCTGTTAGTGTCTTCAAATACAACTTTATTATTAAATAAAATACTAATATTATTATATTAATATTGCAGCAGCATTTGAAATCACTGTATGTGCTGTACAGACACAGCCTCAATTCTTTTGAATGTCCACCCCTATATAAGGAAGTACTTTGATGAAATACGTAACTATACGTAGTGTTAGACTTGAGCTTAAATGGACAAAGGAGACGTTGTTATCCTGCTTTATGGAGGGACACTGGCAGAGAAGTGACATGCTAAAATTTAAAGATGGAGCCTGAAGCAGAACTTGAAAGACATTGGTGC
The DNA here is from genome assembly GCF_000695765.1 of Mesitornis unicolor. Classification (NCBI taxonomy): domain Eukaryota; kingdom Metazoa; phylum Chordata; class Aves; order Mesitornithiformes; family Mesitornithidae; genus Mesitornis; species Mesitornis unicolor. Next base: position 28,051 of record NW_010178328.1, on the reverse strand, counting down.
CCTGAAGTCCTGGTCCAGTGCTCTACACTGCACATCTTGTCATCCTTTCCAAATTCACTGCCTCTTTCGCTTTGAAAAACCAATCAGAGACCAAAGTAAGTCACTCAGATGTGTCACATAGACTTGTGACTTCTCTTCAGGTGTCTTCTGGTGACTTTGAAAGCCTCCTAACAGGGGACACTGGATAACTGTAGGGTTGGGAACTGCTCTTGTTACCTGTCCCTCCTCATCACATCAGAGACTCTCGTTGCCCTCAGTCAGACTCTGGTGCCTCTGTGCCATTGCAACCAGGGTGTCCTGGGGAGGTGGTGCAGCTCCAAGCTGTGCTCACTTTTCATCTCTAGAAATTGGAACCCTGCAGCAGGCAGCACCACCGAGTGCGGATTTTCATTTGTGCTGCTGCTCTTATTGCAGACACAGAGGGGGAATGATCTTGGCTGTTGTTAGTTCTCGCATCATTTTCCTCTTTTCCACAGACCCACAGGGAAGAAGACCATAATGCTTATCTCTGGAAGGTGAAAGGTTCACCATTCTCATTAGAGGGTGAAAAAGAAGAAGACTACAACTTTGGCTACTTCAGTCCAAATGTTTTTCAAAAAAACATCACACCTAACAGGAAACTGTCAGTAGAAATAAGAATTCAGAGGGCCTTTATCTTCCGTAATTTAATGTTATTGTATTTGTAGACTTGAAAGTGGCTGCTGAGAATTGAAAGGCATTGCCCTAAACTTCAGATAGAGAGCTCAAGGAGCCTTTCAAAGAAAACAAACACACATGAACCCAAAAAGCAATATAGTTTAAAGGTTAGGATTTCTTCTCAATTTCAAGGATTCTTTGTATCTTTGCCCTAGCATGATTGTGTTCCTCAGCTGACACTGTTTACTCCCCAGATATTCGACTCCTGTGAAAGTCATTTAGCCCCCTCAAGTTGAGCTGGCCTTTCACAAGTTTGGTTCTGATGGACTTGAACAAACCCTGTTGAACATGAGAGAAGAGAGCCTCCTAAAAATGAACAAACACACAGACAAACAAAGCACCCCACACTTTTACATCCCAGTTGGCCCTTTGTTTCACTACACTGTTTCACTACAGCTGGCCCAGGCAGCATGCACAAAATTGGAGGATCCCTGCAAAAATGGGGAAAAAAAGTAAATATTAGGAGGTGTCTCCGTAAAAACAAAACAAAACAATGCATATTGTTCATTTGGACTGCGGGTTGGTAAAATCTTTCCACCTGTGCTCTCAGATATAGCTAGGTTCATTGGATAGCGTACTGGACACCAAGAGGTTGCTACCAGGTGTTCAGATGTAGGCTGTTCCTTTAAAGTAAGAGTGCAGCTGTGCATGACAGCCTGAATTTGTTCACTTGTCGTAGAGGAGATAGCAGTTGTGTTGCAATTTCCCATCCTATACTAATAATACCTAAACAACAGCTACTCACATTTGTATTCAGTCAAATACAATCAATAGACATCTGTTTGTACATGAATGACTGTACACTGGTACCTGTTTACTACTAATTAAGCTTCATTAGTGATTAGTTTGTCTTCAGAAGGGGAAAAAAACCCACCGTAATTAAGGGCTAGTGTCTTAGGCGTTCCCCTATTCTCCCTTTTCAGAAGTTGCATCCTAACAGGACCATTAGTCTGCAGTACATTTGTCTGTATTTAAGTGTAACTGCATTTCCTTGAAAAGACCATCTGTTCATAAAGACCATCTTTTTCATGCTCCCTGCAGTAAACTTTACAGAGTGGTAGCATTAGCAAAGGACTGCATTTAAATGAAAATATATGTGGATTGAGACTAGGTAAAGCTGTTCTGTACACATTAGAATGGTTCTGTGCTGGAAAGATTGTAATTATCTTCCTCCTTTACTTTTACACAATTTTTTATCAGCGCTGAATTCTGCCACCTTTGACTGAGTAATTTTGTTCTTTCTACCTACACCTGAATGGAATGTGCCAAGTGGCAAATTACTTGAACATTGATTGTGGAAAAGCTGTTTTTACTTTGTTGAAAAGGAAGCACTTACATTTTCATTTTGCTTGGATTGATCATAAATAGTCACATTACAAACCTGCAGTGTAAAGGTCTGGATTCTACCCTACCACTGTACCACCAAGTGCTGCTTTATTCTACAAATTGTCCTATTGCAGAGTTAGGTACTGTTCAGTTTTAGTTTTGCCTGAGTGAACAGAAGGTTGGTCTCCTTTAAATAAACAATTCTGTTCAATTTTATCCTGTGCACAAACTGAGAGAGTAGACTAAATTCTATGTCAAAGAGAAGAGCCAGAACTCCACCACCATAAAGATATCCATGAAAGAACGTGCAATGCCCCCAGTGAGGCGAGCAGTACAAAAAATGCACAGAAGTGTTGTAATTGCTGGTGGTGTATTTATATTACACAAAGCAGATTGAATATTCCTGCTACTTCAGCGTAGATTATGCAAGTACAGCCTTTCATGACCTGCACAGACATAACCATGGCAATAGAGAGCAAGATAGCTTTCTTATCCAGAATTCAGACAAGAGGATAAATGTGAACTCCACACAAGAGTTAAGATAAACTTTCTGTTGTTGTTGTTTAATGGGTTGTTTCTTACACCAACTAAAGCATGAATACTGGGCTTTCTTGGAAACATAAGCAAAACACAGGATAATTGCAACCAGAAATAATGAACTGAGCAATGCTGAAGTACTTGGAACATGATTATTTTTTTCCCCCAAAGATGAAGGGGAGGTTACAAAGGAAATTCTTGTCATTAGCTAATAGCTTCTTCTGAAACACTAAAATTGGTGTAACCAATGGTAAAAGAGTCCTCTGGCCATTGGCTCTATTGAATTGTCTCACCGAGGTAAATTACTGTATATCAGACATAAACAAGTGACTGTTGTATGGAGCTCCTAAGTGACAGCTCTGTACTGCGGGAGTTACCAAACCTTCCATATCAATATGACCTGCTGTATGCTCTTATCAGAGGCATGTGTGTCTCTTCTATGACAAGACACCCCTGTAAGTCAGACTGCCAAACAGTTTTATTGTTGGTATTCTCCTCACGCTATTCTCCAGGGGAGCTTCCCATAGTAGATGAGCTAGTTACGCATAGATGCAAAAAGAGTTTCCAATTTATTAGGAATTATTTCTTTAAAAAAATAAAAATGCGGGGTTAATGAAAAAGAGACCTGGGATAACTTATTCACAAATAGTATATCTTGTTAGATTTTAGGTAGGTCATGTTTTCACAGGCCCTTTGTATTCACTTTTTTTTCAGAATGTTAATATGGATATGATTTTTATGCAAAACCAAAAGACATCGGTGTTATGGTGTCTGATCTAAAGCTCTGGTACGAGGCCTCTCCATCTTCTTTTTCTGTAAGTGGGTTGGTAAGCTATGGAGTATGGTAATTAAAGCATGTGTTAATGAGGTGCTATGTTGCTACATATATTAGGCTAGAGAGAAAACCGTAATCAGTGCTCAGATTTCCTCTGATACCCTCCGCCTGTCTGCCAGTAATGCGACAGGAATGCAGGGATCCTAACATTGCAGAAACAGTATTAGGGTCTTTGGATTTGTTCAGGTTTTACATTTATATTTTGAAGATACATAAACAAAGGCGTGAAAATTATTAGGGTTGGGTCTTTGTCTCTTTTTGAGAATAGCATGGTTGGCTCAAAAGTGGAGAGCACAGGGAGTGCGTTTCAGAAGTGCAGATGGATCTACTGTACTTAGGTCTGTATCTGACTGCGCAATTCAAACACTATGGAAAAGCCCAGGAAGTGCTGAAATGAAGAGATGTATCTTTTTGAAAATTCAATGAATTATGAAGATGGTAAACCCAACTGTGCATGCTGTTGTTCAGCCCATGCCTGCAAGGAGTGTGTAAACAAGTGAGGTTTAGTAGGGACGTATCCTTGAGCTTGCTTCCAATTGCTCGGCATTACTAAAAGCTGCATCCTTTTTCTGATATGAATTACAAAATCTAAGTTGGTATAAAACAAGCTATACATGTTTTATTTCAGTCACCAAACTGCCTATATGTTTCTCTTTATGATGCTCTTCTGCCCCTGTTGTGCTGGAGATGATCTTGAGAGCGTTTCCAGTTGTGGCTTTCTTGCTGCTGTTTGATGCCTTCTTGGCTCTTCAGACTTGGAGATAACATTTGCTTAATGCCTCTGGAGTCCTCTGTCAAGTGGCTCTGCCTGCAACTACAAGAGTGATTCAGTCGAAGATTGCTTCACACTTGGCTTATTACAATTCCCTTTTCAAAAGACCCCCTGTTTTTCTCCATCTTGCTCAAATGAGGTGCTCAACTTACACTGCTGATTTTTGTGCTGTTCTCGTGGTCCGATGTTACTCAGTTACACTGTCTGTCCATTTAAGTCAAGTCCAATTTCAACAGTCTGCAGCTGGCTTTTAACACCCACTAGATAATGGAAACACCTCACTTCTGTGTTCTCATTCCTGGGCTTTTCCAGGTATTTGTTCTATTTGTGGGACACTTTGCTGTTGGTCTCTGCATCTTTCTTTTTTTTTTCAATTTTACATGAAGGGTGGACATCTGTAAAACCTTCTCTCACAAAGCAGAGCACGTCAGAGTAGCTGAAATGGATGCTTGCTACTGTTTGCTGTGGGTGGAAGCTCTGGTGCTTGTGAGAGTCACTGGATGCATTAATAATTTATAGTAATTGTTAAGTAGATGGCCCTCAAAGGTACAACAGCATTTCTCACAGAAAACCATATGAAATCTTTGTAGGGGGCATTAATATTAGGCTTCTAGGTTGTTTTTAATACTTGTGGAAGGCAGGACCTGGTGCAAAGGAGAGATATTCCTCTTTAGCAGATTCCCAGGTCTTTCTGCTCTATAATTTTTCAAGCCAGTTACCAAAACAAAAACAACCTCTAGGAAAATGTTTCTGTCCTCCAATCCCCATGTGAATGTTTCCAAGATGTTGAATTCTGCCTGGTGGGGTTCCTGGGCTGTCTCAGTGGTGACATTTAGCCCTGTCTCTGAGTGGCTGCTTAGGAATATGATGCAGTTCCTGTATCCTGTGATGGTCTCCAGAGCTTGTTAAAGGAGTTTATTTACCAACTTACTGCACGTATTTATTGGTGCTATTTAACAGGGGTAAGAAACAATTTGTTTAGTGCAAATGTGCATCAGCAGCCACCTTGTCTATAGTCTTGCTGTCACCACAGAACCCTCCATCCTATACCAGCTTTGCACATAGGTGAGAATTGCAATTACGTGCCTCAGAAACACCTCCACAAAGTTACTCTTACCCTCTCTAAGCTCTCCATTGTATAAGCAAAAACCTATTGCACCTAAACAGATCCTGCCCACCTCTTGTGTTTTCTGTGAGTTGGTAGTGGTGTTGCTCAGAAAACATCACTGTAACAGGAAAATAAATCAATATGCTATCAGTGCAGTCATTATTAGACTCAACTTCTTAAAGCTAGTATGAAATTATTTGAAACAAATCTGAAAGCTGAGGGTTTCGTGTTGGTGTCCTAAATCAAATTAAAATTGAGATAGAATAGAGCACAGCATAAAATCTTATTTATACAAGTTACATATTCGGTTAAATCTTATCTCCTTAGTTTAATCTTACCTGATAGCACCTCAAAATTCCTAATTTTACAAATAAATCCAAATCTCTTACTTAATGAATCTACCAGTTAAATGTAATGCTATGTTATGATTCATGGGATCATTCCATTAGAATTCAATATGCTAGTGTACTGGGTGTAAATCATTCTTGTCAGAGATGGGTAAACTGTTACTGATGTGCAAAAAGTTCTATGTTTAAAGAAAGTTAGAACTGTAAAAGTGATCTCTGAAGGATTAGGACAAGGCAGAATGAAGACTGCCTGTGTATCTTTAATTTGGAACATGAATGTGATACAGCCTTAAAGACTCGATCACAAGCTGCTGCTTTATTCTGTGCACAGGGTGGACAAGAACAAGTGTTTATTTTTATCTGCACCGTTCAGTGTGCAGTCCCAGTGCTTAGATGCGATCCAAACTCTGCCCTAAATACAAGGTTATTAATGTCCTCTGAGCTTTCATACAGAGCCTCTCAGCAGAGTATCTGAAAGTCTCTGAAGCGTTAATACATATATTTTATATTTTAAGTAATGCTCATTCTCTTTGGGTGACAACTTAGCTTTAGAGCTTGATTTCCTTTGCATACTTAGCAACTTAAATGACAGATTTAGCTCATGGCTCATAGAGACTACAGTTGCAGTTGTCATTGCTCAGGATTTCTGCAGACCAGGCCAGCCCCTTCTGTGTGGATGCCCAGAAGGTGACCAACTGTGAGGTGTTCTGGCTGAGGTGACTTTCCTAGCACTACAAGGTTGTGATGGAGAAAAAGGATAGGCTCAGTTCTCTAAAGTGGTGTTCGATTACCTTATCCATGGGTTTATCCTTAACCTTCTTCTTGTAACAGTCTTATGCATAATTTACTGTGCTTTCTCAAATGTCTCTGCCAGACAGAGCAAGGACCATATCGCAGAAAGCCTCACTTAACCTCAGTCTGCGGCTAGAACTCTCTCTTGAGCTTTACGTGTTATTATCCCTTTCTTAAAACAATATTTACACTGTTCTTGCTTTTGACTAAATTTTTCAACCAATAACTAAGGATCTATACTGTATTGCTTATCATATAGACTGATGTGAGTTTAATTTTCCAAGGTAAAGCTGGTGCAAAGCCAGCAGGGATCCAGGTAAGCTGAGGCTCCTAGGAATAGCCCTGTTACAAAAACCCCACAGTCTGCTCTACAGCTGTTGAACTGGATGCTAAATGGTCTATGTGGCTTTCTTGAAAACCTGCTCATCCCTTGTGTGAGCACCTTGAGGACCTAAATACTCTGTGGGCTCATCTGCACCAGTATCCACTTTCTAAAGGTGTCTCCTCTGCAAGTTGTCTCTAAGCCTGCTGTGACCCCTGGCAATGCTCCTTTGCAGGCTGTTTTCAGGGGTTGATGGGCCTTGGATCCCTGTGAAAATATTGTGCCTTGTGCTCTTTGGGAGGGCAGGATCCTCTTGGCTTGCTTTCCTGCCTAGCTACGATGCAGGGTTGTTGTTGGCTAATCTGATCTATATGCAGCTCAGGGGAAACTAAGCCGAGGGGCACATTTTTTCCATATTTCAAAGGGCAGGAGGAGTACAGTTAAAATTTCCATATGAACTCTATAATGACTGAGAAGGGAAAATTCCAGCATTGTATCTGAGAAGCCTTGGGATTATATTATATCATTTAAGAACTCATTAGCCTGTCTTTCAAGTGTATGCACTTTGGAGAATAATCATCTTTCTTCTCCTGCTTTGCCTTTGAGTTGCTTGTGTGTCATATCTCTCATGCCAAGGAACTGCAGCTTTCTGGCGCTTTGGATTGGATAAACCCCCTTAGCTTTGAAATGTTAAATCCTTCAATCAGTTTGAGTTGAAGACTAAAAGCCATACATTTCAAATGTGGGCACCTGAAATGGACAGGAGCTGCAGGCATTGATCACTTCTGAAGATCAAACCAGTCATTTAGGTAGCTAAGTTTTGATGCAGGTACCTTGCTTTTGCCAGCCTGGTTTAATCACCAAGTCCTGTAGTATTACTCTGGATCATATGGTCTTGCCCAAGCCCTTTGCACTTCTTTTGTGTTTTCCTCTTCCTTCCAGGACAAGGCTGGAATTTCTGTGTAGATGTTCATGTCATAGTGTCCTCTTGACTCTCCCAGCAGCTTGCTCCCTCACCAATGGGTCCCTCCCACTCATTGTGCTAAAAGCACCTATTAAAGGAAAAGTAGGCCCTAAAAAATTACTTAGAAAGGTCTACATTAACTTAGGAAAAACAAATGCTGGTCTTCCATGGCCTGGGTGAACCTGTGTCCTGTTTTCTTGTTGTTAGCTAATAACCCTCCAAACTGTGCTCTCTGGCTGTCACCAATGCATGTCCCCTGGTCAAGATGGTCCAAAAATATGCCTTTCAAAATCTGCCCTTGGAGTGTATTTGGGCACTATGAAAACTACTGCCTTACTCATAACTTTTGACTTGCTCCACGCTTTTGAAGGAGATAAGGGATTAAGTGAGGGCTGTGTAATTTGTACACCTGCTTTTAACTGTGTATACACGTGGAAGCACTTGATTTCTGTAACTAATTTTAGTAGAACAGATATGGACAAATGAGCAACAGTGACTTGTGCAGGTGTAGGTGTTTACTGATACAACTGCCCAAAAAAGTAAATCCATGGGCAAAGAGAATTTTTAGAGATTTGTATTCATAAGATGAAAAGCTTCTGAAATAATGTAACAACTCTGGGACTAAACTGCCTTTCCATTGCCATGATCTTCTGCTTCTCCTGATTGTGAATGCTGAAAGTCTGCTCTGCTTCCCCTGGGTCCTGATCTAAAATTCATTGTCAGAACTGGAAAGGCAGAAAACGAGCAAAGACAAAAACCCAAACAAACAAAACTCTCAACCCCCCAGACAAGGAAAGGAGATCTCTTAATTATAGTTGCACCCTAAGCAGATGTTAACAAGTCTATTTAAGCCTTCTCAGACTGTAATCTGCTGCTGGCCTCCTGTCCTCATCTAAGTTGGCGTTTCCCTGATCAGCTAATTCTGCCCTGATTAGCATTTCAGAAATGCACAAGTTTTGTCAAACAGCTTCAGAAGCTATTTTGGAAAGCCCCTTTGGGTGGGTGGTTTTTGTGAGCTGCAGATTACAAAGGATGATTTCCCAGCCCTACTCCATTGTATTTCTTTTGGCTTTGATTCAACGTGAGAAATGCTTCATGACATTGAAATGCATGCATGGATGGACCTCACACAGTTGCATTGCCACTGGTTGGATGTTCTCAGCCTTGCTCATTAACCTGCTGCATTACCAACATCTGTCCACTCCCAGTGTCCTCCTTTACCTGTTTCTCTAGGTGAACATGCTCTCTAAAGAGGCAGAGAAGATATTTGTCTCTCCTGTATTTCTCCACGTCTTCTCTCTTGAGTAGAGGGCCGAGATCTGGTTCAGTGCTTGGAGAAGTAGGAAATGGAGAGTTTTCTTCCTCATAGAAATGGCAGGGGGGTGAAGAATTTCTTTAAGTTGTTTTCAAGTTGTTGAGAAAAAGTGGGAAAAACTCTCTCTCTTAAAATGCCTGTTCAGCTGAGGATTTTGGTGTAAGTGAACTCAGTGTGGTGATTTTTCTTTGTGGAGAAAGGGTAGGTTTTTTCCCAGGCCATGTTTTGTGCGTTGCTTCAACAAAGAACAGGGATCTTCTTTCCTTGGACTTCTGTATGTGGGCTGCTTCCTTTCTCATACCTAAGAAAATTGAATATTTCATCCCTTTCTTCTTCTGCTTATGCTCTCCTCGTACCAGTATAAGACTCTTTTATGTCTCTTATAGTATCATGCAGTGCTTTCCCCACACCTCCTGCTAAGAGTCATCATTGCTTGGGTAGTTCTCCTTAGAGAGTATATTCTTATCATCTGATAAGAACTTACTTTCCCAGAGATATCAAGCTCCTTTTAATATTTATTGGTCTTTGCTCCTTCTCTTCAGCAGTAGCAAGAGGGTGTTCGTTTGCTTGACTGAGTTTGGTACAATATAGAGGTAAATGTTCCTAAGTTACCAAAGTAGGAATCTGTGTAATGCTATTTTTAAGCTTGAGTTTGGCTTCATTCTTTTACTTGTCTAGAATGAATGTCATGGGATGATTTAAGATTTTGTGATAAACAGGCATGGTGGGATTGATCCCAGTTTCTTTACAATTTTGGATAGGTTGAGCTAGAAAATAATTCACTGTGCAAAAGACCTTGACATGTCTCCAAAATAATCAAACTTAGAATAGCTTTTGAAGTGCCTAAACACCATTTGGGAAAGACATATAGGTAGAAGTTTTCATGAGAGCTTAACGTAGATGAAACAGGGTTTTCAGAACTGATTGGCAATAATGTAGGTGGCTAATTTCTCTGAAGCGTACTGAATGTTGAAGTGCTTTGAAGATCTGACAAGAAGTGTCAATGTCACAGTTGCTGCTCATTGCAGAATGACTTTAGAAATTCGGCTTTAAATTTGGATGTTTGAAGATCTGGCCTAAGAGCAACAGTTACCAAAGAAGCAAATAAACAGACTTATTTTGGCCTTCTTTTCGGATGAGGTGCCTAAAGGGAAGCTCTTAAGTGAGCATTTCTGGTACTGAATTTGTGATTTGATTTTCAGAATATCACCTTGCTCTCTAATTGTCACTTTGCACACCCTAAGGTTCTAAAATACAGGCTAGTTCAGTTCATGTTGTTTACCAAATTCCAGTGTAGTAGCAATGTCAGTGGCATCCATTCCCTGTGAGCATAGCTTCCACCTCTGGTTTCTCCGCTGATTCAATTTTTAAGCTGAAATTCAGGTTTGTTTTTATGTTTTCAATCTGAACTACAAGGTTTTGTATTTATTGCGTTCTTATTCTGCTCAGATGCTGAGAGACTGCCATGGTGTGATTCACACAACTGGAGTTGTGCTCATTTGACTATGTCTAAATAATAGCAACAAATAAATATCAAGCTCATTCCTGATGCACTTCCTGGAAGTGAGGACCATTCGGCTCATTAGGTGCATCCCTGTGCAAATCCTGCTGCTGCTTATTCAAGAGTCAGAACTTCTGCATCCAGAATAGCATCCCAAGAGTGTTACTCTTCACCTTATGGAAACCTGGCCTAAAGTGAAGGTGTTGTGGTGTAAAGACAGCTCAGCTCTGATGCACAGTCTTGCTGGTGGTATTCTGGCATCTGGCTACGAGGAGGCACTGAGCTTCTGACACTGAAGAGAGTAACAAGTAGTCAGTGCCTCTTAAATTCAGGCCTTTGCTCCTGGTGGACTGAAAGAGAACCAAAGATCACAGACTGAGCTGGGGAGCACTTGAACGCTTGATAACATAAAGTTATCACAAAGATAACAGAAAGTTTGGGGAGAGCTCTGGATCTTTCTGGACTGGTTTGCTTATTCCCAGGCAGCACGTATTGCTCTCTGAGCATCCCATTAGGAGCTCGGGCTGCATTTGTGGAGCAGCCACTTCACTCTGTACAACTAGCACTTTTTAAAAATTTTGTTCTTCAAACAAAAATGTAACTGGCCTGGAAGTTGGATTGGTAACTCTGCTATTTGTATTAAACTCTTCAATATGACGCTGGAGGTGTTAAACAATTGTACCTGCATTAAATATGCTGTGCCTATGCAAACGTGGCACACAAATCGCAAGTTCTAAAATTTACCAGGCAGACTGATTATTTAAATGTGAGCTATAGGTTACATAAATAAATAGCTCTCCCTCAGTAAATGGCAAGGTGTCATGGTGTTAGCCACGTGGCTTGTAGCAGAGTAGAATTAATGTTAACGCTTCTGTAGCTTTCTTTTGCTGATTAGTAATTCTTCCGATGTTGGTAGATGAGCTGAATTTATGAAAGTTTTGCCTGCCCTCTAGGTCTCTATTTTGTATTCCTTGTGCATTGCAGCCTACTTTTGACTCTGGCAGCAGTGTTGGATACTAAAACCGCGAATAGCTCAGGCTCCCTGCTCAGCTTGTGGACTGAGGCAGATCCAACCCAAACTGGGAGCGGCCTCTGGGGTGAGATCTCTGCTCCCCCAGCTCCCATAATTTGGTCCTCCAGCTGCAGGAACAGCCCATTTGGAGTTAGCAGCATGTGTATCATACAGCAATGGCACAGAATTGCATATACCATGAAACAGGCAGATCACTGTGGTAATGAGTGAAGAATTTGCCAAGGTGGACTCCTTGCATTTTGCTGTTATACGTGTGCTGCAGGAAAGACGCGTGTATGTTCACACAAAGTGATAATATGCTGCCTGCAACTTTTTAGGATGCTTTGTGAGTGCAGAGTTATGAAAGCTCAGAAAATCCTATATGAGAAAATCTTCTCTAGCTAGTCAGAGTTTCATTAAAGTTTCTTGCTGTTATTAGTTTTAAATTCACTTATGCCAGCTTCAGTTTTGTTTCTGGAGGCACCTGCTCTGGTGGTTTTCTGGCAGCAACACTGCAGAGGGTGGAGAGTGTTAAGTGACAGGTTGTATATTTGTCTTTGGTCTCCTAGAAGTGCTTTTTTTTTTTTCTCCAGTCATGTTATTTATATGCAGCTTTCAAAACAAAACTTGAGCAGGCATCCTCCCTCTCCTTCCCCATCTGCCCCAGTGCCCACTCCTCCTTTCTGCCTCACCAGCCTAATTGCCAGGTTTCACAAAAGTGAAAAGCAGGTGAGTGCTTCACTTACTCCTCGTTTAAGGGGAATCTGTGGGCCTGATCCTGCAGCTTTCAGTGGCTGTTCTGGCAAACAGAAGGGAAGGTGCTCAGCGCTTTATGGGCTGTGCTCAGCCTGGGCACTGCTGTACTCCCCTGCAGCACTGCATCGCAGGGAGGCTCTTGCCCATCCGTTTCATGGTGGATTTAGGAGGAGGAACCTGTTTTCATGGCAGTCATTCAGCAGCAATGTCTGCTTTAGGCCCAGTGGAAGCAATTGGATTGTCTCTCTTAGTGCAAGGGATTAAAAGGAGCCAGATGCTGTCTTAATGGACAGGCAGAAGGGAAAGTTGCAAACTTGGCCTTTTGGGGAAATTGAAAGCAGTTTAGTTCAGGTTCAGCTTAGAGGGTTGAGAAAGAAATTGTCCATTAGTCTCAAAGCAGGCTGACAGAGCACCCACACCGAGCTCGCAGATGCTCTGCTCCTTGCCAGGCGGAGCCATGCATTAACCTGCGGCAATGTGGGGACACACACGGCCCCTCGCAGCCTTGCTCAGGCTTGTGGAGCTGCACAAACAGAGCCCTGAGGCCACCGAGCCACTTCCCCCGAGACCAGCTCTTGGACTGGTGCAGTCGGGTGCATCTGTGCAATGTGAGGTCCATTCGGTCCAAACCAGACCCTGCAGAGCTGCTGTTTGCTGCTCATCCTCCAGCACTCCAGCGGGGACAGGATTCGGTCACCTCAGCAAGCCCTTGGCCAGCACTTCTGGACAACTCACTGCAGGTTTAGGCTGACCAAATCCTTTCCCCAGCCCCAGAGGAAAGGGGAAGCAGGGAGGCAGGTGGTGAGCCTAAGTTAGGAGTTGCTCTCAGCTCTCATCCTGGGATAGCGGGTCAGCATGTCAAGGCTGACAACAAAACCATGCTGTGACCTTTCACAGGTAACCCTTGTGTCCACTGAACACTGAGGTTGCTGAGGTCTTTCCCCAGCCCAAAGAAGGGTAACAGGCTCTAATAGCAGCTTCAGCTCCTTCTGTCTTCATTTTATTTTGTGAACAGAGCTGATGGTGAATCATGAAAGCTGCTGTTAAGGTCCAGTTTCAAGCCTGGCATAAACTGACACTGTTTAAAATTATTTAAATTCTTTTGCTACTAAATATTTTCTGGAAGCACTTCTTTCTTTCTTTCTTTTGTTTTCTGAGGACTTTTTATACTGCCAAGGTGTTTAACTGCAAACACAGAAGGCCATGCAAATAAGACCAAGCCAGCTGCACAGATTTTGCACACTTTAATTAAGTTGTAGGGCTTCAAATGAGTTTGGCTCCAGTTTCTGATGCTTCCATGCCCTGTATTCTGTTCCAGTGTGGATGTTAAATCGTGCAGAAATGGAGCGTGACCTAACTTTCATGTCAGTTGATCTGGCAGTAGCTGTTTTTGTGTAACTAATTTAAAAAGATTGATTGTTGTTTAATTACATTAATGAACTGAACCAACACGGGCACAGACCAGAGCTCAGCAGTCTCCTAAACAGTCATTAAGAATAGACATCTATCTTTTCACCTGCTTGTACAGCCTCCTGTTGGGTGCAGAGCATGTGGAATCGTCATTCTGAAGGTTAAACGACTTAGGGACGCAATCACAGACTGTTCACCTCTGCTACCCTTCTGCCCGTATGGCCCTGGGAGTCGCAGTCAAAGTCCATTTGGACAAACTGTCTGTTGAAAGGTCTCCAGTACACCACGTCTGGTGGTTTCAGCTGGGTTCCTGGCAAACGCCAGCGTGTATTACAAATCCACCAAAGTTCTCCGGTTGAAAGGATTTTGTGGATTTAAACAATTTTGAAAGAACTCCTTTCCCAATTAGGGTAATTCATGCTTACCAAGGTGAAAGTGTACTAAGAAGAACAGTTCACTCTTCTTTCTAGCCAGCTTTTGAATATGAAGAAAGATTGAATCAATAATGCATTTCTGTAATTAAATTGGTAAGTTAAAATGATCAGGTTCTTGTTTTAGCAAACAGTCCATGAAAGGTACATTTCTGTGTGTTTATCGGTGTTGACCTTGTAGCCATTCGCTACACTCAGGTGGGAGATGTGCAAGTGTTGCTTGCCACACAAGGGCTTACAAAAGAAGTACTTTAAGAGGTTAAAACAAAAGTTTAAGACGAGGACATTGATACCTTTTCTAACCTGATTTCAAAGTATTATACAATGAATAAAGGCAATTAAATGCATTTTATTTTATTTTGAAGTGTGGGGACATCCTGTTGTATGTCCTTTGCCATTATTAGCACATCTGCTTGCCAGATTTCTTCAAATCATGAGGGACTTAAGGTGAAGTCGGTAGGAGTGTTGCCACTGACGTGAGCAAAAAGGGAAGTAGCACAGGACTGAATATTATGAACAATGGTAAGAAAAATCCTAGTTACTTGAGAAACCAAGAATGAAAGTAGTTTTGCACAGTAGCCTGGGAGAAGTGATTAGGTTATATAGGTTGTTGTCAAAATCTTCAAAGGTGACTTGTGTTGGTGCTGATACCGTGGTATCTGCGAGGCCTGATCCAAGAGCTGCCGAGACCAAGGAGTCACTACAGGGATTTCAGTCACCTTTGGATGATGTTGTAGGTGCTCTGTGAAGTCTGATTTTTCAAGGAGGCTGTTTACTTCCACAGAACCATTTTGTATCTCAAATTTAACAGTGTGTGGGAAGTAAGTCAAAGAAAAATAGGATTGTCCAGCAGTCACATAGTCCATGCTGAAAATGCCATTGAAATGGCTTGAGGTGACAAGGGAGGAGACTTTACTCCTGTGGGTTGTTGAAGACTGGTCCTGCTTTCCCACCATCCCAGAGACTTTGGTGGACAGCTGAGGGGTGAGCAGCTGAGCAGCTCCATGAGGGATTCATTGGTTCATGACAGCTTGAAAATACTTTAATAATAAGGGGAAGAAGTTGTGGACTGACACATGTGCAAATGGCATTAAATTATGGTTTTATCTAAGATCTTCTGTTTCAAGCTAATTGAAAGACAGAGGCCACTGCTGCAGGAGGAAAATATGAAAAGAAAACTGTACTGAAACATAAAAGTGTTTCTGATCAAGTAAAATTCTGTTTCTGTTGAATGTTTTATTTTGTTCCAGTCACATAAATTACCATCTTTGAAATACTAAAACTCCCACAATCAGCTTTTTATAACAGAAAATAATTTACATTTAAAAGGTTTAACTGAAGCAGCTAAACCTCAGAGATGAATGTGCACATTCGGCAATAAAACAGGGAAACAGCCCATGTTTTGGAACCCATAGCTGCTATATATAATTTTAATATTGTAAATAACTAAATACACTATGGTGAGTGCTGTAGGTATCACAGAGATATTTGCTAGTTCTTGGGAGATGTATCCTTAAGGGTATAAAATGCCTCAGTACTGACACAGAGCCTTGGAAATCTCCTTTAGCACTGATGGATACTGCGACAGAAAGCACCGTGGCTTGAATACATCTTGTCCTCCACAGAAAGCTGTGAGGCTCGGTCACGTCGCCCTCATTGGAAACCTTTTCTTCCTCCTTGCAGTAGCACCTCTCTTCCATCTTGAACTAATGAATGAGGACAGTATTTGAATTCTGCAGGAACCTTCTAGAAGAAGTTGCAACAGTTGTCTAAAAAGGCAATGACCACAAAAACTAGAGATAATGATTTCCCTCTCAGAATAAGAGTAAGTGATATGTAAAGCTTGTCTTCCCCCTGCCGCATCCATTCCTGATTTATCCTCTCCTCCTCTTCTCTGGTCCCTGCATTAAAGGGGTGCGGGCCATTGCTGTTATCATGCTCTTATTCTTTGCCAGTGGAGAGAAGATATATTCCGGTTTTATGCTCCCCTCGGATGTACTCAAAGAAATGTTTCACAGGTGTTTGTACCATTGCAGATACTCCAGAGAATTGAAAACCTTCTGTATTCCAGCAATAACCTTTCCCTCAACCTGAGTGTACTTTATACCTTAGCTGGGGTGCCGAGTCCTGCTGTTATTGGAGTCAGTGAGAAAATGGGTGGAAGCTTCAGCAAAATGGGGCTGAGAGCCTGGGTGTAGCTGTGGGGCTGTCGGGCTGGCGCTGTGGGAGAGGCTGTGCACAGCTTTGTACACAGCACCACTCTGCCCCCTCTGAGGGAGCCGGATCTTTCTTGACATCTACAGAATTTTCCTGAAGGGGTTCAATCCTTACTCTCATTAGTATCAGAAAGTAAATTAGCATGTATTACCCTTCATATCAGACCTTTTAGGGGTCTCCCATCCTTTTCATTTAGTCTGGGTCTCTGTTGGAAAAGCCCAGAAACAGCGCAGTGGTGTGTTAATTAGTAAGCACATTCCACATAATTACAATGTTAGCATCTCGGGGGGGGAATGAAAGCTTGTGCTGTCCCTTTAACGGGACAATTTGATAATCCTCTTAGCATTTTCTCTTTTGGCTGATAATATTTCACTGAATTTTACTTTGTAAAATATTCCTAAAGGGAGGCTTAAGCAATAATGCACAGATTATGGAAATAACTCTCATTAAGTATAGGGAGAGACTTTGGCAAAGCCATGAACTGCTTCGAAACATGTAACCCCCATTAGGAGCTTCATTTAAATGTTTATACACAGAGCAGTAAATGTTTATTATGGAACGTTTTATTGAAACATAAATTAAAGAACCCTAATTATACGTATCACAAGTGTTAAAACAATACGCATTTATCAAGACTTAACTAAAGATCAGAGGTGAGGGGAAATGCGATTGCTCTCTCATTTGCATCTCAGCAACACCGAATTTCACAAAAACACCTGGGAAAAGTGACCCAGAGGGAAGGCCGAGGCTCAGGACCAAAGCAGGTGCTCTGCAGCTCTCCTTAAACCTGCACCACCTTCCTGAGGCTCCTTCATTGGTTTGTGCCTCCACCTTCCCATCTGTAGATGGAAGTGATACTTTATGCAGGGGCTGCCAGGGTTTAGGGTTGTTTTTGCAGTTCCTTGGTGTCTTGGGAGTAGGAGATGCTGTACAGGTCTCACAGCATTATTATCATAGTGTTGCTGATGTATCATAGCGGTTTCCCCATGAGGGTCCTTGCTTGGACCAAGGTGGTGTTCTTCCTACTGATCTATGCAGAGTTATGGTCGATGCTCCTTCAGGTCTGCCCGTCCTGTCCCCCGTGGGTGCTGGGGAGGGGATAGGCACTGAATAATGGCGCTAAGAGGAGTTGGTGATGGGCCTTGGCCTGACCTTCCTACCCCCATGTGTCAACCCTCATTCCTAGAGCTGGGGATCCTGTTAGAGGTCAGGAAATGGCAGTTCAGAAGCACCAAACCACCCTTATTTCCATGTAGTTTATTCATTTGCTGCATTTCAGAGGATCTTGTGGGAGATGTCCAAATTGCATTTGGATCACCACTTCTAATGAACAGGCTAATTACTCTCATTATCGTGCCTGTTTTCTTGGGTTTGGGGCTGAGAAGGGAGATGATGGTGGTTCTCTTGTAAATGCTAAAGTTGCCTCCAGTAGTGGAAGTTAGAACTGCAGATCTCAAGTGGGTTACAAATATTTCTGTGCATGTTTTCTTTAGGTCAGGGTCTCTTTCCCAGCCCATCCACAGCTCATTTCATTAAAACTGTGTAGCAGTTGACAGGTTATTTATTGAGAATGCCAAATCTGCAGATTTCTCAGTCTACATGTTTGAAGATGTACTCTGCTGCAAGCCCCTCACTTTGTTTGCTTTCTGATATATTTGCAAATTCTCTCCATTTTGTTGCTTCCCAAGTAAATGTTCTCCGTGCTGAGCAGCCTTGATACTCATTCTTCCAGAGGCAAATTCGTGGCGTAAACTTTGGTAGGGGTCATTGCAACGCTTTCTTTCCCCCTTGTCTAAGGGTATGCATACAGTGCAGTGCCATGCAGAGATACACAAGTGGCTCCTGAAAGGGTCCTCATGCTGCAGCTCGGCAGCATCTGGACAGCCCTTGCGGCCTCCTCTACCAGGACTTTTTCCCCTTGTTTCTTCTATTTTCTTTCTTTGAACCCTCTTTCCACGCAACATTTTTGATTCACAAAGTTTCCACCACCATCTCCAGTCTGTCGGTGACTCCCACCCTTCCTGTTCTGTACAGCCTCGTGCATGAGGTTTTGGTGAAGCTGGAAAGAAAAATGCTAATTCCTAGAAATGGGGCATTTTTGTAGGAAAGGAATTGTTTCAAGCAGTTTCCTGTCATGTTTTAATATTTTATAAAATTTAGGTCTTTTAAAGTGGGCTTCCTTTGTGTAATTTAGAACTCCTGGAAATGTAAAAAAAGGGGGAAAAAAAGAGAAGAAAAAAAGAAAATTACTGATGGCAATAATTTTGAAGGCTGTGAAAACTGAGCATTTTAATTGGCCAAAATTCTTTCCAGTGTTGGATAGGACTTCTTAATTTTTTAAAATTTGTTTCTCCATCCCAACCCGAGTCAGCACTAGGAAAAATATCAAGAACTCATAAATACTCACTGAAGAGAAATTGCTTTCCCATGAAGTTGTCTTTTCCGGGGCCTGCAAGTCAAGGGCCCTAGAAATTGGCTTGCAATGCCTAAAAAGAGAGATTGTACCGAGGCTGCTAGTGCCTGGGTAATGCCATGTATTTCTGGGGACAGCAGAGGGAGTGCTTTCTGTTAACGAGCTGTGGATATACAGGCAGGGCTTTCCATGGAATAATTTTGTAACAGGGATAATTGAGCAGTTAATCAAGAATAGCAAACAAGGGCTCCATGGAAGCCCAGTTTACAGAGAGGGCAAAATTGCCCTATTTTTCATGTGGCTATCTCAGTATTATGGTTGATTTTCTTTATCACCCGCTAACAGTCTTGCTTGGAGGACGGTTATTAGTTTGGAGTTTCTACAGTTAATCTGGTAGTTTAGAAGAAGCATTATCACAGCATCCTGTAAGAAGCCCATGTCTTTGTCACCAACAGGGGACTTTGCGGCAAGCAAGGTCTTATCTGCAAACCACCATCCTTTTTCCCAGCCTTGCTGCCTGCAGCCACAGTTGCCCTCCCTGCCCTTCCTCCTGCCCAAACATGCCACGGCAGGGACATTGGGATTTACTCTTCCTGGCCCTGATGTCCCTCCATGCCCCACATCATGGCCTGTCCTGATCTTGCTGCACCATGAGACTGTGGAAACCCATGCCTGTAAAGCTTTGTCTCTGTAGAAAGAATGAAAAGTAATGAGGGAAAGAATTAAGCTGCTGAAAGGCATCTGGATTTGCTGCATGAAGGCACAGCTCAGCCACGTTCTGCTTTTGCAGGTGTGCAGGGAACAACCCTTCCTCTGCCAACTTTTTGGCAGTCCCCCTGACCTCAAGGTTGCATGACCTATCGCCAGTTTTTATGTGTTCATCCTATAGCGCTGTTTATTGCTAATAGACCTTGGGTGTGTGCTGAGGAGCTCTGAGGCAGGCTATTATCTCTCTTTCTCTTCAAGGCTGAGCTTTGTTGCTCTGCTAAGCAGCACAGCAGCTGAGCGAACACAACATAATCTTCATGAATTACTGCAGGCAACGTCCATGTCCTCCCCAGTGGTGTGTGGCTGGGTCATCTGCTCTTCGCTGTTTTGGTCTACCCAGGAAATCTCTTTCAGTGTCTATTTTTGCTTTACATCCAGTGCGGTGGTGACACATTGGTTACTCGGCCATAATTCAGTATATAAAACCAGCCGTAACTAGGAACATTGCTTTCTGCTTGGCCTTAAGTGCTGAAACAAAACTCACCTGATCCAAATGGGTGTTTTTCCAACAAAACAGGCTCCAAGTTTTTTGGCTGAGACTTTTGTGAGTGTTTTGCAGCCCTGGTTCACTGGAAATGAACTTTAGGTATGTAATCCCACAACATCCAGCAGTGGTGGGATGAAGGGGCTCCAGCATGCCCACCAGTAGCCCCGTGCTCCCACAGTCGTGCTGGGAACACTGCAGGGCTTGAGCAGAGGATCCTCTCCCCGTGGCACTACAGATTTGTTCCTTGCAGTCCATTTTCTAATTCTTCTGATATTCTGGGTATAAATGCCTTGAAAAAAATTCTCTTAAGAGTGATTTTTGCATCACTTGATAATTCTCATCATTAGGAGTTTCTCAAACTGCAAATTCATTTACAATGTGATAGCTACTGGAATAACAGAGGAACCTACAGTCCCAGCCCTAGAAAAGTGTCAGTCTCATAATTTTAATTTTGAAGGTCAGGCATCTTTGACCCACACGGTGTCCCCCACCTGGGAGCACCTTGCTATGTCCCCATGTTGCCATACCCAGCGTCGCCGACTCCTTTCTCCATCAGTGTCTGACAGGAGGGAATGGTAGCAAACACTCCAAGCAATGCAGGCGTGTGTCTGCATTTTTTCTACCCTGATGCAGGTGATATTGATTGGTCCATTAATGTAAATGTCTCGGCTGTTGTGTGTAGCTTTTTGTGCTTATTAATCAAAATAATGGAAAATGGGGGGAAAGCAATTTTTTATGGAAAAAAATGAAATACAATCAACAGTGATTGAATACAGCCTGCTGGAATGTGATGGGGCTGTCTGCCACCCACCAGACATGAGGATACCCACAATAACTGAGGAAAAAAGTTGAGACTTTATTTTTACATTGTATGCACACAGTGTTTGGATTTTCTGTCTCCAAGCAGTGTTTTGAGGAAAGATTTGCCTAAATCTGTTTGCATGGTTAAAAAAATGTGCAGCCAAATGTTTTGTTTGTATCTACTGACACATTTCAGTCAACTGCATATGTCTTTTTTTGGACGTGCAGGTTTTTGTTTTGCCTGGAAAACAAAATGGAAGGAAGCAATTTCAATTTGCAGGCACCTTGAACTTACTTTTGCTTGCCCCAGTTGGGGAGATTTCCCTGTAGCCAGCAGCGGACGCAAAACACAGAGACATATACATAATATCCGGGATGCGAATACTCCCACTGAACCAATTCACAGGTTGGAAATTGAGCTGGTGCTTAAGTGCCTTGGTGGATTGAGGCTTTAGCAATAACAAATAGTACTAAGGAGCAAAAATGATCAATTAAAGAACTCCTAATGAATCAAAATATCAGCCTCCTTGAGTTGGGAAGGCCAAAAGCTGTAAGGCAGCTTAGAGAAGGTGTAAAATCCCCTTGTTCAGTGGTTTTCACTGCCTGGTAGCCACTGCTGTGTGCTGCTTGTATTTCCCTTGGTAAAGCTGAAGAGAAGGAAACTACTTAAGACACCATTGCCAAGCCTGTTGATTTCTGTGACACAAACAGTAGGGAGGATCCAGGTATTTATTTATGTTCCATGCACAGAATTTTAAAACAAAAAAAAGAGATGTCTGGGAAAAATTACTCTTAAATTGATTTTGATTACCTCAAACCTTGGAAATACTCATTTGTTTTCTGATACAGTTGACGGATTTTGCTATGCAGCCTGGCATCGTGTAAGATCATAACACATGCAGTAAAGGTGACTGACCCCTGAGAATGTCCCCACCGGTGCCAAGTGGCCCATATGCTGCCATAAACACTTTTCTGCTTTTTTTCACACTGATGGGAAGAGCCCGTTTTGGGTAGAAGATCACGTTAGGCTCATTCATTACCTGCGGTGCAGGTCTGTGCATCTGCAGTGCAGTGTCTCTGCACTGAGCTTTGGACCATGTCCCTGCATGCTCTGATAGTCCATATTGTCTGTCGTGGGTGTACAGATCTTCTGTGTGCATCCTGAAACACTCTGCCACAGAGATAAACATTGCTCTTCAAGGTGGCTGAGTTTTTGGGGGTTATGATGATATCATAGCCCCCAAACAGGATACAGCTGATATTAGGCTGTATATGTATCATAAAGAGAAATTCCTGAAAAAATATATTTGTAGCAAAACTATCACTCCTTGTAGCAGAAGAGAAAGAAACTGACTGGCAGATTATTCTCTATTTTTTGAATAAATTGTGAATGTAATGAGAACCAGAGGTGGGACACACTGGTGAAATGTTACAGTACCATTGCAGACTTTAATCTTCATTTTTATTTTTCTTGAAAGTCTTCGTCCAGAAGCAAAATTTCAGGCCTAGGGCTACTGAAGACCATCTTTAAACTTGCCTTGGGATTTTGAGCCATACATCATGAGAGCAGTGATGTTCAGATGATACATTGCACTAATACATCACAAGAGCACTATCGCTCTTATGATATATTAGTATAATACACTATCAGAACACTATCACTGATGTATTACTCAAAAACACAGTTTTTAACCCTCAAGAATCATCCTCATCTCTAGCTTGAATACACTGAAAGCTGTGGATAACGACAAGAATAAGCAATCACATATGCGGTTTCTCTAGGTTAAGCTGAGGGAAAAAAAAAAGAGTGGTATTCAAAATGTTTCATTAGCTGAAACGTTTCATTTTATTCACTGAGCAAATGTTTTTATGGATTGAAGCTAACACAATATAAGTATGTTTGAATTTTCTTACAAATAGCCTCAGAAAATCTTTTTTGATTTTGGATTTCATTATAGACTTGAGCCATGCTTTGAGAATGTTTCAGTGAGGTGCATGAATTTCAGTTGATTTCTACCTCATCAAATTGAGTCAGGTGCAAGCGATCTAAATTCTGTGTAAAGCATTTGGTGCTGTTTCTGATGCAGTCTTTTTTTTTTTTTTTGAAAAAAAAAGTATTTAGGCACCATCTGAAAAGATCTAGAGATGCATTAGTGTGATCTGTCACTCAGATCATCTGCTGCCTCTCCTCAATGAGGTGTTATTTCTTTTTTTCCAGAGAATTATTCTCAGTAGTTTGCTGGCATTTTTTTGTTTGTTTTTTTTTTTTTTTAAAGAGAGTGAAAGAGAAAGGGGAAAAGATAAAAGAATGATTTGCAATGTTGTAGCTGAACTAACTGCAGAAAAGCAGATAAGATGAGCATTCATTCGGTTTCCTAGTAGAGTCTGAGTCTTGAGAATCTTAAATTACCCTTCCCATGTGGTATGAAGAGACTGTCATAATCTCTTAACAGACAAAAAAAAAGTAGTAATAGTAATAATACAACATCAAGGTGGCAAGTCACATATTTGCTTTCTTGTCCATATTTTTCTTCCTTTTCCCCATATGTCATGAGCATTTGTGACAAAAATACATTGCCCCTCACCTTCCTCCCGTGCCCTAAGGTGTCTGTGCAGCCCATAGTCCTTGGCTCTGCTACCCCCTGGATGTCCCTGCCATCAGAAGAGTGACACCTACACTTCAGGCTCTGAAAAACTGGGCTCTTAGTTCCTGTGCCTCACAGGTTTGGGACCATTTGGGGCACTGCAGCCTGTGTCCCTACAGATGTGTGCCCCCAAGACGCACCTCATACCACTGGGGCCTTCAATCTGTTATATTTGAGCTATGACCTCCTGGGAGGAAAAGTAAAACGTGAAAGTCTTTTTAACCTTGCAAAGGACGTCGTATTAGCTGTGCTGTACAACCTGAAGGGTGTACTTTTCTGACAGCCTTCTCCCTGCGTGGTGTCCCTTGTGTGCCATTGGTGTCTCTGCTTCCAGGCCTGTGCAGCGCACGCGGAGCCCAGGCCTGCCCACACAAGCCCTCTGCCCACGCCTGCTACAGCCATGTCCCGTCACCAGCACCTCCTTATTTTTGGCAGTTTTGAAGTCACAACACACGGCTCTGATGTACATTGTCATTTCAAAGCTGTGGCTAAATACGTCTCTGACTGACAACTATGAATAATTCTACAGAGCCCCTAAACTTCCAGGCATTTCACTCTTAAGCTCATATAATACAGCAGAGCTGCTCTCTCACGTTTTTCATCTTTTATATTTTCCAAAGAGTTGAGATACGGTTATGGAACAGGTTAATATATTTTCCTCTGAAAATAATGCTGTGGGAGACCATGCATGGTTACTTGTATGTGTTGAGAATAATGCTGACAATCCAGAAAAGAAAGTCATGAGTTTGATAATCACCATTGTTTTGTTTCACATTTTCAGCATGTTCATGTCCACGTCCTTCCACGGAGG
>NW_010178328.1:0-3754 GCF_000695765.1 Mesitornis unicolor | reverse complement strand
GCAGGAATGATGATGTCTACCAGGAGGTAAGGGCTGTGCTCCATTTCTTGTTTGGAGTTGGGTTTGCTGTTAGAAAACCACCTTAATGGTACAGGCCCTGCCTCGAGTGGAGTTGGTTAATGGGATCTCTGCACCTTTTTGGTCGCAAAGACCCTGTGATAGCGCCAAGTGCTGTACTGCAATTTCTCTGTGGGCTCTGGGTCAAGCTGTGGTCACACAGGGTCCCCAGGGAGGATGCAGTTGACATCTTTGATATCTCAGTCTGTCACAGCACACAGGGCGAGGTGACGTCTCTACCAATAGTTGTGTTCTCTTATTTTGAGGGTTTAAGGGAAAAAGGTGGCACAACTGTTAGCCTGGCATGGAAGGGAACATGTCCTACCCCAGCTGCTGGCCTGGGGTGCCAAACCTCCTCCTTCCAACAGGGGGATAACACAGGCGGCTTGTGACAACTTCATCACAAATCGCCTTCTGGCCTGCTTTTTGCAGGACTCTGGATGATGAATCACATTGTAGCCCTAAAGATAAAAATTACAGAGCAACTATGCATATAGATGTAATATATGCATGTGTGCAGATTGTATGGCAGAGCTGGGAACATAAGCTGTTCCAGTGTGACTGAATTATTGGCTTTTGTTTAAATGAACAATTGTACAGGCATTAACAAAAAATTTTCTGCGGCTTGACAGCTGTCACAATGAATTAATAAAAAAATCTCACTGTTGTTAGATTTACGTATGGTTCTTCGTGGGGCTGGTAGGATCCTCTGTCTCAATATGACATCTCCTTCTCTTTCTGAAAATAATTAATATAAACTTGTTCAGTGTTACTGCAATACCATCTGCTTGAAGAATTCATGACATACCATGCTTTTGTATTTTTTCCTTTGTGATATACACACGATGACACTTCCCCACTTGCAAAGCGATGATAGTGTGTTTTGAAGTCCTCAAATGATTTCACTGTGCAAAAGTGGTGAAAAAGTTTATTATTGGCCATCAAATGTAAATACATGATGGCCATCTTATATTCTGCTCTAGTTAAAAGCAGTTAAGTGAGGCAACTTCAAAGTTAGCTCTTTTTTTCCTTTTCAAATATGTTAAGTGGTTTTAGATGCTGCACCCACAAACTCTGTTTCCATTTTTGTTACATTTACAATGCCATTTTCTTATTTTTTTCTAACACATTTATTTCTCCTTTATTATATGTAAATGCAAACAGGAAAAACTCTGTTACTGCAAACTAGACTATATATTTAGTGTTGTTAAATGCAAAAGGGTGATGAATTGGTGAAAAATATTTTATCTTGTTTTTTTCAGTTATAGCAATTGTAGGTGTTGCTTGTAGCAGACAGAAGAAGCAAAAATATTTAGACACAAATCTGATAATATATATTTTCTGCAGAAGAATGTATAGCCTCAGAGTCTCACTAGCTATTCTTGAATACCACAGAGCTAACTTGTGCTTTTGTACAGACTGTAGCTGAACAAAGATTCATTTTCTTTTAGGATGCCGGGGAAAAATCCCACAGTTGATGCTATAAAAAGTTTGCTGCAAAGTTCCATCACTGGCTGGATTGGAGGGTGGAGGGGCTCAAGCAGTATGATATCATAGGTGGGCAAATCTATTTTGAAAAAGACAAAATAGGCAAATTATTGAAAACACAGCTGATTTTGGAAATCATTTGGAACTTATGCCAGTAAGGCAAAAATCTTTTGATATAATGCGTCTCTGTGTTTTTACCAACAAGACATATCCCTTTGTCAAGAAAATCTTTTAAAAGATTTAGGAAGATAATGTAGATCACGGTGGAGCAACAGCCTGAAAATCTATGAGGGACAGAGTGCCATTGGGTGAGATGTAGGTGCCAGAGAGAGCTTTAAATCCATTGTCCGTGAAATTTTTGCTTAGGACCATCCAAAACCTGTTTATAAATGATGCTTCATTTCCATATATTTGAGTGATAAATGGAGTTGTAGTTTAAGCAGCAAAGACCACAAAGACCGAAATCATCCCAACAGCCTTTTCCTTGCAGTATGTGATATGGAGGCTGATGAGCTTCCCTTAAGCAATTTCTGTAACTCTAAAGCACAGCCAGGCTAAATTTTGCATATTGTGGTGCCTGGTTTAACTGCTGTAGCTGAAGGCTTTGCAGATATTGGGTGTAATTTTCACAGATCCTGGATCTCAGCTGTGGTTGAACACATCTATCGCAAGCCCCTGTCTGTAAATGCCTTTGAGCTCCCCAAGCTCTGCGGTTGTCATCTGCATATGCTCAGCAGATTGCTGACAAATCCCATTGCTCTCTGTGTTTGACAGGGAAAGGAATGCCCAGATGTTGAGACATCCGTCCTCTTAGGAGACTTCTAGAGTTGAGACAGATAGAAAGTACTTGCAGTCTCTTACTGTGCGCTTTATTTCTCCCACTTGGTTTGGGAGTGCCCGCTCATCTGATTGAAAAGACAGGAAAAAGCATATCAGGTTGATCCCTGCTTACTCTGTTTACTGGGCTTTGGTTTCTTCAGGCTTTTGTTTGTGAAGCTCTGACATAGCCTCATCTGAAAATGCATCTTTTAAGTGTAAAAAGCATACTTGAAGGTAAGGTACATCTTTAGCCTTGGTTTTTATAAGGTTGCTGATGGACATTGATGTCTGCTGCTTCCTGGATGTATATTTAGAGTTTCAATACTGGAACTTTAATTATAGAAGGGGTAAAAGAGGGGCTGACACCTATTCCACAGAATCTTCTCCATGGCTTTTCTTGGTGGAATGTGCTACTTAATATTTTAGGTTTCTGTGCCTCCCTGCATATGAAAGATTGTGTGATTTTCTTAAGATAGAGAGAGAACGATTAATAATGAAAAAAAAATCTGCATTGAATGTTTTAGATGTATTTCTTGCATCTTTGCAGGGCTATGTCTTGGGAGGGTATTTCCCAGGGGGTGTTAGCTAACCACCCACTGGGTTCACTGTAGTGGAAAACTAAAAGTATAGTTTTTAATTCTTACTTTTTCCTGCAATTATTTGAAGTCAAATGCTGAAATTGTGCACATGTCAGAATTAGATTGGTCTTACAGGGTTTTTATATAGGATCAGGCCCTTCATCTGTTACTAGGTATTGCTTTTCTTATCCACAACTTGAGTAGTTCTCGTTCATTGATTCACTGTATTTCTTGGACAGCAGAGCCATAGCAGCTAAATATTAGGAAAACTTTTAATTATAATACCTCTTTATTCCGCTATTTGTTTTGAAACAATTAATATTTTTCCATTTATTAGTCAAGGAATTTGAAGGTCTTCCTATCAAGGAGCTGCCTGCTTTGAAGTAGATGAGGTTTTTGCTATTGTAAGGGCACGTCACAGCAGTGGACAAAAAATTGGTATTAATGGACATCTTTACGGTAGAACAGCACCTTGTGTCATTGCAGTCAGCACAGGTACCACAGAGTTGTTGGAGGTCACAGCATCCAAGGCGTTCAAGAGCATCATCCTGAAATGTCTCAGCAGTTTCCTACGCTCAGCCACCTGTGGGCAGTCCTCATTCAGCACAAGTTTGGAAAGTCCATAGCGCAGCCTGTCTCTGGTCTCCACTGAGTGGTTAACCATTACTGCAATATAAATAACATTCATCATCCTTTAGGTTGGCAGGTAATAGCTGTACTGGGCTGGAGAGTGGGCCTTCTCAGAAAGGAAGACTGAATCAGAAGTCCGTGATACTGCTGTTATGAGTACTGACCTCAATCAGTTAATTCTG
>NW_010178327.1:0-1683 GCF_000695765.1 Mesitornis unicolor | reverse complement strand
ACAAAGAGATAAAGTTTAGAATACATTCTTAAGGCTTTCTGTGTGTCACATGTATTATTTTCTCCCCAGATTGTACTTAGAAATTCATAGGCATGTGAATTATAGTTAATCCTTATTTATTTGCAGAATTAAATAGTTTGAATTTCTGCTGTTTTTTAATAATCTCCTACCTAGGACATTATTTTGGAAGTCAGATTACAGTCAAGAGTCATGGAAAATGGTTGTGTGGGAGTTCAAGACCTAGGATTATGCATGCCAGATTTCATCCTGACATGCAAAAGACCCAACCAGGCAGCACACAACACCTAAGAACTAAACTTCCCTCTCTCATTTTCACAGCTAATTGCTGACAAGTCTTTCCTGGGCTCATTTCAAAATGGGAGAGTTCAGGTATATTCAAACACATGCAAAGCCATTGAAGCTCTGCTGCAAACTTGTTTTATTTACAAGCACTTCCATCCCTTTTCTCTAAGAAACACCAGGACAGACTCTACTTTTGACTTCTTTCACAGGAAAACAGCATAATCAAGAGGTGCTTATGACTGGGACTTGATGTCCTGGCTGCTTTTTTCTCCCCCATATGTCGATGCGTGGTTGCCAGCATCTGGGTGCTTCATGTGCTGATTTAGCACTTCTTGAGCTCAAACGCTGGCACAAGGTTTAATAAAATCATGTGCAGACATAAAATACTCTAAGGCACCCTGGGGACTTGGAGAGGATGTGAAATTATCCTTTAGGCATTAGCAGCTCCAGGTAGCATAATGCTTAGAAACAGAAGAAGCTGCAAGTCTTAAGAGGGAAATATAAAAATGTTTATTCTGCAGTGATTTACTAGATTGAACACTGAAAAGAGACTGAGAGTCTAGAGAGAGGCCTCATGGTAAGGAAAAAGGTAAGGAATAGCTGTGACTGAATTCCAGAGTAGAAAGTATATTTCCAGAACCCAAAGGTACACATCCGAGGACCACAGTACTGCCAGTATTTGCATTGATATTAACCTTGCATCGCTGTGTATTAAATAGGTAAGGGTATTAAGTAGGTAAGAGAAATAGCACTTACAGAAAAATAAGTAATGGGGAAATTCAAGAAAACCACTGAAAATCAGGTGTCCGCAGAGAAGATATGAAATGCCAATGAAGAGTTGATTCCTTGAAATATTAAGGACCCTTCAGAAATTTCTTCTCAAAAGACCAAAAGGATAGAAATGAAATTAAAGTTTCATTAACATGACTAATTAATTTTGTCTTTTATTCTTCATTTCACAATTGTAACTTATTAACATTCATAATTAGGTTGAGGGTGTTTCACTTTCTAATGGAATGGAAAAATATGAAGAAGAACTCATTCTGATTAGACATAACCATTATTTCTAATATGCAATATATCAACTTTTCAGCTAATTATATGATAGGAATTATCATGCTTCTTCCTATTGAAATTAAATCATTTGATAACTCCTCTTTTCGTAGGTTATTGAGGTTTCAGGACATTTGTTTCTCTTAATTAGGCTATATAAGTGCTGGATAAGATTTGCTAGCTGAATACAAAAATCCTTTTGGCTTTAAAAGAATTAATTGTACTTTAACTAATTTTGTAACTTTTCAAGAGTTTTAGGGTCCAGTGACACATATAACGATTATATGCCAATTATGCCCTTCATCTGAGTTGCCTTCAGTACTGCCC
>NW_010178326.1:869-1626 GCF_000695765.1 Mesitornis unicolor | reverse complement strand
CCAAACATTTTGACAAAGGAGGTTTCTTTGTCTTCAAACTCACCTTGGGAATTGCAGCAGGGCACATACTCCCACCATACAATGGGAAAACTGCAACGCTAACTCATCCCATTTCAGGAGACAAGGCTCCCACCTGGGTAGAGAATGACCCAATTGCAGGGCAAGATTCAGGTCAAGCTCTCAGTCAAGCATAAGACAGAAACCCACAGGAAACAAGGTTCATCAATTAGTCATAGGGCTGGCAGAACTTTTTTTTTCTCCATTGAAATAGTTAATACATCTTCCATCACGGACACAACTGTGTCAGTGCTCCAGTCCAGTTGGATCAAGAGGGCATTGTTCACTGCTGCTTTGCAAGTCCTCAGCTCCCAGGAGGAATTTTTGGGAACTCTCAAGAGAAATCTTCAGGCTCAGGCAGCTGATCGCAACCTGCCAAGCTGCAGAGCTTGGAGTTACGGCCCCTTCAGAGGGAAGTTACTGCTCTTCAGGGAGGGAACTCGCTGTGTGAATCCTCTTATTCTGCTGTAGTGCAAAATAAAACAAGGTGACTCAGAGCACAGTTTGAAAGTGGGGGAGCTGTATTGAGTTTAAAACATTTTTATGGCAGTATAACTGCTGTAGGTCCATGCTAATTCAACAGCTATTTCAATAAAGAAAACACTGTTAGCCCCTTTATACTAGAAGTTGTGTACAGAGATGAGCCCTTAGACACAGCCTGTGCTACACTTCAGCTTTCAGCGAGAAATTATTTGCTAAG
>NW_010178326.1:0-802 GCF_000695765.1 Mesitornis unicolor | reverse complement strand
GCATGGACAGGCACGAACTCAGACCAAGAGATCACAGAGAAGGAACCCAAAGCAAGCTGAATCCCTTTGCCCACCCTCCCTGAAAATCCAAGTTTCAACACTGTGAGTTAAAAGGCACTGTGGGATGCATGCTATAGTCACAGCTATTTCATTCTGGATTTTTAAGAACTTGCACCTTAAGGAATGTGAACTTCAATGGGAAAATTAAAACCTTGTGTACTCGGGAAGATCAGTACATAGGCATTCAGTAAACAAACATGCAAATCTTCTAAATTAAACCAATTTAATCAAGACAGTTGTCCTCCTTTCTTTCCAGCACATCTCGTTCCCGTGTACCTGAAAGAAAGGCACAGCATAGTGCATGAAAGATTTAAGTAAGTCTCTATGAGGCATGCTCTGAAGTGCAGCTTGAATGCTGACAAAAGGGCTGAACCTGGGCAATCCCATCCCATACTGCTTTTTGGGTCCAAAACCATCCTCTTCACATCCCTGCGATGCAATCAACAGGTCGGAGCAAGGGATGCTGTGAGGTGCATGTGGCAGGTACCCACCCGGTAACCCCCCGATTTTCCCTTCCTTGGGATGCTTCTGCCAAGCCACCACCGCTGTTTCTAGCGCCCCTCCCGCCCCCTGTAATAGGGCCTCCTGCCGTCGAGGCGAACCCCTGATGCAAGGGCACCAGGGCTGAGGCAGGCCCCTCGGTGGCCATTTTGAAACCCCTCGGGGGCTGCCATGGAGAGCCTCGCGTGGGAAACTGGTCCCTGAGGAGGGGGAGGAGGCGGGACCGGCCCTGAGCCGCCCG
>NW_010178325.1:0-37516 GCF_000695765.1 Mesitornis unicolor | reverse complement strand
CTCCCCTCAGGTGTCCCAGGAACTGCCGTTCCTGCACCCCAGCGAGACCAGCGTCCTGAACCGGCTCTGCCGCCTCGGCACCGACTATATCCGCTTCGCCGAGTTCGTGGAGCAGTACACGGGACACGTCCAGCAGCAGGTGATGCCGGCCAGGCCGAGCCGAGCCGCCCGGGGCAGGGCGTCCCGCAGCCGTGCCCGCGCTCCCCGAGCAGGGCCCCCGGTGTTCTGTGCGGTGCCAGCAAGAGAGGGCGCCGTACAGCGGAAGATGGGCCCGGTGTAAAGTCTGGGTCCAGGGGCAGCACGGTGTAAGTGTCCGGTCAGAGCGGACCGGCCGGCGTCCGTCAGCTGCAGGGCGCTCACCCCTGCGCTGCAGTGCGTCCTCACGGTCGTGAGGAGCTTTGCCATCCAAGCGGCGTGCACAAGCACCAGGAGCACTGAAGTTACCAGTGCTCCCCAGCACTTGCATTTGTCCACAGAAGAGCTAAATTAAACGCTGCTCAAGTAACTTGTGACAAACTTCTGGGTTTTGTTGGGGTTTTTCTGGTTTTTGTTTGGGTTTTTTGTGGTGGTGGTGTTGTTTTTTTCTGGGCACTTTCTGATGCATTTCAACATGCTTGGGCCACTGGCTGCTGCTGTAACACTGCACAGAAACTGCATTATTCTTTAGACCTGCATTGGAGAGCTGATGTAGATTTTATTGTCGGTTTCAGGATCATCCATCTCAGCAAAATCAGAGTGGATTACATGGCATTTATTTGCGAGCCTTCTGCACAGGTCTTGATTCAGTGCTGCAGCCGTATCGACAGGCACTACTTGACCTAGAACAAGAGGTAAAGGAGGGAGATGTGGAACAAGGCTGTCCTGCTGCTGACAGGTGTGGAAAGCTGTAATTTGTGCAGCTAATGTGCTAAGTAGCAACAGCTAAAGAGGAAACAAGGTATTTACCTTTCCACATCAGGGATGTTTTCCAAGTTACGCCTGTGAGGTACCATTGTAAATTACTTCATTCTAGTAAGTATTAAGTCCCCCCTACCTTCAGTTCAGTAAGGGCCCCATCTGCCCAATGCTGTTTCAGACCACAGTGGCTGTTTTCAATTGTAACAGTTTTGATTAATCTCCGCTAGATTAGCAGCTGTCATATCTTGGGTACTGTCACCATCCTGTGGTGCCTAAAATGGGGCACAGCCCAAAAATATGAAGGTTTGGAGAAAAGAGCCAGTGTGCCATACCTTAATTTTCATTAATTGCTTTATTTTTCTTACAGTTTCTGGCTGACCCACATCTTTCCATCTCGCATGTTAATTATTCCTTGGACCAGGTATGTCAGGTTAATAAACAGGTAGTGCTCTCTGGTTACTCTTATCACTCCTTGAGTCTAATGAGTCTGTGTGGGATAAATAAGGGTTAGTCTGTCACGTCATGCCATTTCTTTTTAACGCCTTGACATTTGTAGTCCCTTAATCATACTCAGAGGATGCCTTGCACTTCGACACAAAGCTTAGGTCCTCCACCTTGACCCTCACATATTCCTCACTGCCTGTGTTTAGCCTGAACTGCTGCTGAAATATAGTAACTTGATGGATCTTGGTTCAGAGGAGGGAGGACGTTCTTCCTAGAGATTTTCATGTCATGTTTCTAATTCATGGGGAAAGCCAGATCATAGTTTCACTAAATTACTGTAATCAGATGCTGCCCATACTTACTCAAGTATAGTTTTTCTCCCTCTATTGCACAGCAACCTAATTTAGTATTTTGCTCCTTGTTCTGCAGTTTCAGTTACTCTTCCCCTCTGTGATGGTCATGGTGGAACAGATCAAGACTCAGAAGGTACAGTAAAATCATAGCTAGTTTCTCTTAACAAGTTTTCTCATTAGCTGATAAAGTTCTTTCTGCCCTCTTCCCAGACTGTTAATACCAGGAAAGAATGTGTTCTCAGTAAGGGGTGCCCCATTCCTGGTACTGCTATAAGTATTGAATAACTATTTTGCAAACCCATTTACACTGGATTTTACTTTATCAATATAATCTTTGATGACTTGCATTTTATAATCACAGTACCTTTCATAGTACACGATGCTGGTGGTTGGAATTTCTTCTTTTCTAAGTCTGTTTTCTCCCACTGTCACCTGAAAAAAAAAAGGCAGAAGCTAATGGTTTCAGAATCCAGAGATGGTTACTTTTTGTTAAGGGGAATTTTTGAGAGAAGTTTGGGTGTACAGCCACACATAAAAGGGCTCTTTCTTCACTAAATGAAGTATGTTACATCTTTCTGTAAGACTTGTGCAGCTTTTTAGGGCATTTTCTTGTTAGCCGGAAGTGTAGAGTTTAAATGCCTGAAAAGGTCAGTACAGATCCAAGTGACAGACCTAGTCTAACCATGTTTTCTCTCTGCAGATTCATGGATGTCAGATATTGGAGACGGTCCACAAACACAGCTGTGGGGGGTTGCCTCCTGTTCGCAGTGCTCTTGAAAAGTATGTAAGCACAGTAAAGCTAGAATTTCATTCTTCTGCAAGTAACCAGAGTTCGTGTCAGTGTTTATCTTACCTGTGAAAACAGTACACACAAAACAGGCTTGTCTGATATAAAAGTAAGAGTGGCGTGCAGGGAAAACTGTCACAGTCCCCACTATT
The DNA here is from genome assembly GCF_000695765.1 of Mesitornis unicolor. Classification (NCBI taxonomy): domain Eukaryota; kingdom Metazoa; phylum Chordata; class Aves; order Mesitornithiformes; family Mesitornithidae; genus Mesitornis; species Mesitornis unicolor. The sequence goes on along the minus strand of NW_010178325.1, from coordinate 34,883 downwards.
TATTTAAAGCAGGCTTATGGCAGGAATCAAGGCTTTCTCTCTGCTTTGGACCTAGGGCTGAGGAAAGTTCAGACCCTATGTTTCTTCTTCTTTTGAGGTATACATGAACTGTTTTGCATATGGTAGACCTGTTACTGTTTTATGATCCTTCAAAGGGTAAATATGTCTGGGTGAGTGTTGCTGGTTTGTACATTCTTGGGAGGAAATACTGCTTAAAAGATAATTTGTGTTCATGCTGAAACAGCAGGACTGGGAAGCCACTGCAAACTTACTTAAACTTCTGGTATACTAGCAAATCTCCACGGAGAAGCCACAAATTCAGAGGATATGTTAGTTCAGTTTGGCAAGTGATCAGTCCACCTTCCTCTGTTTAAAAAACAAAATATGAAATTACACATTAGCCATTTAGCACTTGCCGTACTGCCTGGCTGACTAACTGGACTCTGATGTACAATGCGGTTTTGATTACTGCGTGCAAGGGCCCCTCTGTCTGTTTCTGTCGAGCTCAGGATTCTTGCTGTGTGTCATGGAGTCATGTATAAGCAGCTGTCTGCCTGGATGCTGCATGGATTGCTACTAGACCAGCATGAAGAGTTCTTCATCAAACAGGGCCCTTCTTCCGGGAATGTCCCTAGTCAACCTGAAGAAGATGACGACGACCTAGGAATTGGGGGACTCACAGGAAAACAGCTACGAGAACTGCAGGACCTGGTAAGACTGCAGGTCACAGCTTGGCATCCTTCAGTCCACAGGGAGCTAAAGAAGAAATGTATTGTCTTCTGCTTCAGTGCAAGCTATGCTAGACTGGACATGTATTGAGACCTGTTAGGATGGCAGATCCACAGAATAGAGTAGGAGGTTGCAGCTAGGCACAAAGGACAGAGACATTGGCACAGCTGGATAGTCCTGCGGCAGAAAGCCCTATGAATGGCCTCTCTGTAGAAGCGTTCTCAACAAATTGTTAGCGTGGCAGTTTTTGGACTAATGAACCTAATTCTCCAATAACAAAACCAAATTAAATAATCAGTATTGCTTCTCTGAAAGAAAATCTTGCCTTTGTACCCAGAGTTCTTTATTATGAATACATTCATTAAAAAGTTAATAACTTACTGTATTAACACCTTTCGCAGGAACCGAGAAAACTGCCTAATTTCTGCTAGCAAGCCTTCCGATCTTTAACCTACTTGCTCACTAGCAGAGGCATTTACATACTGTACCACAAGTGTGCTAGCAGTGTTAAAAAGTCTAAGAACGGGTGTAGGGGAGGATTATTTTTTGGTAATGCTAATTAACGTTGTTATGGGTGCAAAAAACCCTAATGTAATGCAACAGAAATTCCTTCTGCTGATTTGCAGCGATTCCACAAAGGTTTAGCTTCTCCTTTTCCCACTTCTGCTCCCCTCTCCGATGAAAGCAGCACCTTTCTAGGGAGAGCTGCTGGCGTACCAGAGGCATAAAGAAGTTTGCAGCCTCACTTAAATGATGCAAGTCAGGTTTGCTGCCTTTCTGCTTAGTTCCAATGTACTTGGATTCTCCTCTCTACACATACATCCCCCTTCAAAACACCTTTTCTGTCTGTCTGGTTTTCTCACACTTTTTTTGTTTGATTTCTTTTCCCTGGGGTCTCTGACAGCGCTTGATTGAGGAGGAGAACATGTTAGCTCCATCTCTAAAACAGTTTTCTCTGCGAGTGGAAATGTTGCCTTCATACATTCCTGTGCGGGTTGCTGAGAAGATCCTCTTTGTGGGAGAATCTGTACAGATGTTTGAGAATCAAAATGTTAACCTGACCAGAAAAGGTAAGGAACATCTTTCCTGTGGCCTTTGCTCAGTTATGAGTGACTGACAAGTATCTTCCAAAATGCTGAAAAGGAAAAGGGCTGTTAGCAGCAGTCATTTACATAGAAAATACTTGGGGTTTTTACTGATAGCACAGCTCTGCCATGTCAAGTGTCTATACCGTAACTGTTCTTGCAATAGTAATCTTGTACCTTGGTACCCGTGCTTTGGGGCCCCCTCACACCATCACAGAATGTCAGGAGTTGGAAGGGACCTCAAAAGGTCCCCCAGTCTAGCCCCTCTGCCAGAGCAGGATCACCAGAGCAGTGACACAGGAACACGTCCATCAGCTTCACAGTCCTCGCCAGACCCGAGACTGTGCTGCCTGGACAGCGCTTCTGCCCCACTGTGCTGGAAGAGGTCTGCACCTCTCAGAGGGTGCCCTTGGGAGGGCTCCAGGAGTCCCTCAGGAGGCAGTTCTGGAGGGCAGAGGAGCCCAGGAAGGCTGGACACTCACCAGGAAGGAGATTTCAAGGTGCAGGAGCAGGCTGTCTGCATGTGCCTAAAGACGAGCCGGTGGGGAAGAAGAATGGCTGTTGAACAGAGAGATTTGGCTGGAACTCCAGGAAAAAAGAGAGTTTATGAGCTCTGGGAGAAGTGGCAGGCCACTTGAGACTACAAAGAGGTCATCTGCGTATGCAGGGAGAAAATTAGAAGGGCCAAAGCCCAACTAGAACTTAATCTAGCTACTATAAATCTAGCTGTGAGAGACAATACAAATGTTTCTATAAATACATTAGCAGTGACAAAGGATGAGGAGGGGGCTGATGCGCTTAATGCCTTCTTTGCCTCAGTCTTTAATACTGAGAACAGTGCTCTGGGTTCCCAGCCCCCTGAGCTGGAGGACAGGGACGGGGAGCAGAATGAAGGCCCCATAATCCAGGGGGAAGTGGTGAGCAACTTGCGCACCACGCAGACACACGCAGTGCCATGGGGCCAGGTGGGATCCACTGGAGGGATCCTCTGAGGAGCGGCTGAGGGAGCTGGGGGTTCATCCCCTCTGCAGCTTCTGAAAGGAGGGGGTGGCGAGCGGGGTCCGTCTCTGCTCCTCAGGAACAAGCGATGGGACGAGAGGAAATGGCCTCAAGTTGTGCCAGAGGAGGGTGAGGTTGGATCTGAGGGGAAATTTCTTCCCCAAAGGGTTCTCGGGGACTGGAAGGGGCTGCCCAGGGCAGTGGTGGAGGTATTTAAAAGATGGGGAAATGTGGCACTTCAGGACATGGTTTAGTGGGGGCCTTGGCAGCGCTGGGTTAATGGTTGGACACAATGATCTTACAGGTCTTTTCCAACCTAAATGATTTTGTGAATCTATGACTAAATGGTATTCCTTTTTATAATCCAAAACACACTTCTCATTGCTGTGCAGGCTCCATCCTAAAAAACCAGGAAGACACTTTTGCAGCAGAGCTACATCGACTTTTTTCGCTCTTCAGTTTGGTGGACTTTGAGTCAGTGGTTGACTGGATCCGGAGCACCGTTGCTGAGGTGAGGATCCCGGGAGGGGCCACCACTGCGCAGCTGAGGAGCTCTTCAGTCACATGAATGACTGGGAGAGCCCTAATGGGCTGCCTACACAGGCTTTTTAGTGTGTTCTCTTGTGCTCTATATAGCATTTTATACACGTGCTTTTCTGAACGCATCACAAGTACTTTAAGACAGCTACTGTTCCCCCTGCATGTGCTTAGATAAATCTGAGGGGAGATTTGTTGTGTTTTTTGTTTTCTCACTAGCATCTTTGGAAACTGATGGTGGAGGAATCAGATTTACTAGGACAACTGAAGGTAACACAACTGCTAGCTTGTTTGTGCTAGAACAGTCTCTTTCTTTCTTTCTTTCTTTTTTTATGGCTCTTTCCTATTAAATACTTTACTGTCTTAGATTCTGCACTGCTTATTTTAGGTAAATTTCATTTTCCAGGTCTCACGAATGAGCACAGAGTGATAGAACTTGGTCAGAGACAGAGTTAGAGGGGTATGTGTATGTGGTTTTGTGGTTTGCATCTTGAAGCAAAGGCAGCATAGATCTTTTGGGCACTGAATGAAATCCATAGCTCTGTAGTTGTGTGTTTTGAAATGGCAGAGGTTGTCCAAGCAATAATAAAAATGGATGCTATCAGTTAGGATTAAAATTTCTGCTCCGTTTTTTATATGTGCTTATATATATCTATAAAATAAACATATCTCCACAGATTATAAAAGACTTTTACCTTTTGGGAAGAGGTGAGCTGTTTCAGGCCTTCATTGACACTGCACAGCACATGTTAAAAACACCACCTACGGCTGTAACAGAACACGGTGAGTGTTGGTTAGTCACGTACCAAACTGTCCTCGCTGCAGTGCAGCAGGACAGCGGTTAGCCGTGCCTGGTACAGAAGAGCTCTATCTTACCACCCGCGTGATGTCGTTAATTTTGGAGCAACATTACTTCTGAATTGGAGTGTCTCACAGAGTGGGTGAAAGTAGCATCTCAGATGGCAGGTTTCTCTCCATGTTTGAAACTAGAATTAAACAAAAAGAGTAGAAATAGCACGTCAGTGTTGTCCTTTATGGCTGAGCATAAATAACCAATGGGTGCAAAATCAGCACTACCTGAATCATCTGGTGCTGATACCTGTGCTCTCTCCTCGTCAGATGTCAACGTTGCATTTCAGCAGTCTGCTCACAAGGTACTGTTAGATGATGACAACCTTCTTCCTCTGCTTCACTTAACCATTGAGTATCATGGAAAGGACCATAAAGGTATCTGCTTGCATTTTCAGTAGTGAGTTAAGAGGGGAGGTGATGACCTTGTTTTCAAGTCCTATTACTTACCCTTCTCTAAAGCTAAATACTAACTGTTCCCTATGGGATGGCCTAGCCTGCTTTGGCTCTTCTTATTCTGTTCTTTCCCCTTTTCTTCCTTGCCATGGTTGTCTCGACTGAGAAAATGGGTTAATTCACCACCTCATTTGTTTTCAGATCCTTCTCAGGCTCGCGAAGGGCCTTCCCGGGAGTTGTCTCCACGTGAAGCCCCTGCATCTGGATGGGCAGCTCTGGGCCTTTCTTACAAAGTTCAGTGGCCACTGCACATTCTCTTCACTCCTGCTGTTCTGGAGAAGTAAGTAGTAGGTATGGTCTGTGTACAGCCATCTACAGGTTCCCTGCTCTCAGGCTCTCACTAATGTCTGGGTCTTTTTCCCCCTCTCTGGGGAGGAAGGTAGAGCTATCACACTTGAGCTTGCTTCTTGAACCTTAAAATGACCCTCTCCACTTATTCATATTGAGGGTGCTTGTTGTAATGACTGTGAGACCCGCAATAAGCTATTTTACAAACAGTGCTATTTTGACAAAACACTGTTCACCTTTCCCTCCTTATTACAAACCAGCTCTGTATTCTTTAGGTCAGTATCCAAGCAGAAACCTGTTGCTCTGAGATCATGACCTGACCTGCTCTCTCTGTGGGCAGGCAGCCACCGCCTCTTTTTCCAGCCTTGCATGGCTGTGTTCTCCAGCACCTGCACCCATGGAAGGTTCTCACCTCAAAATGTTGTGTGTTTTTTGACTGTAGGTACAACGTTGTGTTCAAATATCTCCTGAGTGTGCGACGAGTCCAGGCTGAGCTTCAGCACTGCTGGGCTCTCCAGATGCAACGCAAACACCTGAAATCGAACAGGACCGATGCTATCAAGTGGCGTCTGAGGGATCACATGGCTTTCCTTGTGGACAATCTTCAGTATTATCTGCAGGTCAGGATTACAGAGAAAGGTAAACTGTATCAGTTAATCAGGAACTGGCAGAAATTCATGGGGGAGCACTGAAGTCCTGTCTTTCAGGGTTCAGATAAGAATCTGGACCTGAAGGAGATTAGGGTTTCCTTTGGAACAACTCTAGAACTTCCCAGCCTTGGTGGTACAATTATAAAGGTTTTGGACTTGTGAATCAGAGAGTGCGACTGGAAATGCAGGAGTTTTGGCTCTGTAGAGCTCCTAAGCATTTGTGAGAAGCCACGGTCCTCTCTGGAGCAGCACCATTAAGACACCATCCTGACTCCTTCCCTTGCCCAGTGAACTCCAGTTTTAAGTGACAAGTTGTTGCTTTAGGGTTTTGTTTTGGGTTTTTTCAGGAATTGAAAGAAGCCGTATTCTGACCACTTTCAAATGTAAACACCAGTTACCAGTAGCCTGATCTTGTGAGAATTAGATTTCATTTTGTTAACAGCTGAGCTGAGAGGGCCTGACTTTTTGGATCCTCCAGGGTAACCTGGCTGAGCTTCTGCAGCACAGCCTTTGCCCCGAGATTCCAGACAGTAAAATCCAGAGATTACTACAATCAAATACCTTTGTTTACATACTAGCTATATACTTTTTCAATAGTAAATCTTAAAGAAAGTGATCATTTCCTTTACTACTTAGATAACACTTAGGCATCAAAAATCGCCCCACTCCCTTTATGCACTACTGTTGTGTATAACCCCTCATTCAGGAGACAGAAGGGGATCCTCGCCCTGTAAGGTAAGAGTAGCAATAAGGAAAGTGAGTTTCTTACGCAAACCTTCTGGCTGGCCTGAAGTTCTCCCACTCCTCAGGATGCTCATGGCCCTTCTTTACGTATCCGTCAGGTGGATGTCCTGGAATCGCAGTTCTCACAGCTCCTGCAGCAGATAAACGCCACGCGAGACTTTGAAAGCATACGATTGGCTCACGATCACTTCTTGAGTAATCTGTTGGCTCAGTCTTTCATCCTCCTGAAACCTGTAAGTAGATCTTGTTTTCTTTTTTTAATCTACAAATTCTTTGGACAGATGTGTCCTAAGAAACACACCTTTCTGAACAGATACAACAAAAGTCTCTTTTAAAACAGAGCAGTGATAATCTCCTGCACAGCACAGATGACAGTGCTGGGAATGAAGCAGGTGTAAACTAGCACGTACAACTGAATTAAGATAACCTAACTTGTAGTTGGAGAGTGTGGATGGTGCATTCCTGGCAATTTTAAATCAAATTATTCCAATGTTCAGTTAACCTTATTAACTTAAATTTTGTCGCTATATTTTTCTCACAGGCAATTATTAAAGAAATACTAATTAGCATAGTGCTGGGAACTCTGTTCCTGAGGGACTCATTCTGAAATGCATAAGATTAGGAAAAACTCCCTCTCTTACTTATACTTTAGAGGCTAAAAATAGTTGAGATGTTCCCGAGTGGACTTAAGGGTGTTTTTTATTGTTGTTTCAGTAAAAAATATGTTACTGTGTTGCCAGTGTTTCTATTAAACACGCAGCCTCACAAAAACCATTCCCAAAGAAGGCTGGCATCAAGCAAGCAGCGATACCGCAGGTCTGTCCGGTTCATGGTCTATGAGGCCATAGCGTAAAGGTGGCACACCACCAGTTTTCCATCCTGGAACTTTTAAGCGTTCCTGTAGTTTTGTCTGGGAGGCGTTAGGGCTTGTGCAACGCTCCTGAACACAGGTTACCTTGGCCAAAGATACAAAAGAAATGCCAGGTTTTGTGAACAGGGACCCCAAGGCCTGGAACCGCAGCTCTCGCTGTTGTTCCTCTCCCTTCTCCATCCCAAAGCTGCAGGCATGGCCGGTTGATGGGGAACCAGTGTTCAACCTCTGCGCCTCTCCAGAGGGCTCTGTTTCCCCAGCAACAGCTGCAAAAGGTTGGGGGCAAAGGAGGAAGATGCAGCGTAACACTTCTTTTTCCATAGAAAGCCTTACAAAAATGCTACAGCTGTTTTACCTTGCTTTTTGGTCATTAAGGAAGATGTTACCAGCAATATCTTGATTATGAATGCTGCAACTTTTCAAGAACAGCTTTCTCTGGGTTTGAACTCTCTTTAAAGTACTAACTTGTACTTTTTAATCTCATGCAGGTTTTCCACTGCTTAAACGAAATTCTGGATCTTTGTCACAGTTTCTGTTCTCTGGTCAGCCAGAATCTGGGCCCATTGGATGAACGGGGAGCTGCACAACTCAGTATCTTGGTGAAGGTGAATCTATGTTTATGTGGACCTGTTCTCCTATGCAAATATTTGCCTCAGCAGTCATCTCGGCTTTAACAGCTGTAGAACAGGAGCGAGTTTAAGCTGAGAGCTTCTATTAAGAGTGCTTGCAATGATTTCAATTAACTGTTCTCAAGTTGAAAATGTTGTGTGCACAGAGAGGAGGAATGTGGACAGATGTGCAGAAATTGCCCTACTGGAACAGAAAGGAGGTGGCTGTCGGCCTGCGCCTCTGCCCCTCCTTTGGGATACCCAACACCTAATAATTCTTGTGGCTGGAAGCTTACCTTATACTGGACCACAAGCACCACTTCTCTTGCAGGGATTCTTTTCTTCAGGCAGTTAAAGGATGGTTTAGACAGGATGGAGATGAAAGGCGTTCTTGCTTTCTCGTGAGTGCCCAGAACTGACTTCTTCTGCTTTGCAGGGATTCAGCCGTCAGTCATCGCTTCTCTTCAAGATTCTCTCTAGTGTTCGCAACCACCAGATAAACTCTGACTTAGCGCAACTGCTGCTACGCTTGGATTATAACAAGTACTACACCCAGGCTGGAGGAACCTTGGGCAGGTAGGAGTGTCTCCAGGGTTGCCTGAGGTGCTTGCAGTATGCAGTGACCTACACTATCATAAGTAATTTTGACTGCTTGTTTAAGCCAAAATAATTAGAAGCAATGCGTTGCTGTATACTATGTCAGAAAACTAACAAACGAGCACGAGTTAATTTTTGGTTTTCATGTGCTTTCTCCCCTTCAGGTTTGTTTTGGCATGAAGCTGAACTAGCTCTTAGCTCACACTGGCTGAAATATGCTGATGTGGGTTGATCCTTTCAACGTGTAGTTAATATTGTACCTTTCTCTTGCAGTTTTGGGGTTTAAGCAAGACCTTTTCTTCAGGCTGTGGAGACTGCTGCCCCCAACTGACTTTTTCTGTGTAGTTGGCTTTGGCTGCTGTTTCAGAAGGAATTGGCAGGAAGCGCCATTTATATGAGGCTGCCCTGTGATCGCAGGCAGCTACTCCATTTCTTTCCAAACTAGTACAGACATGCTTTCTGCAGCCCTGCACATGCTTACAAACGCTTCTAGGGAGGCATCTGTGCCTCTTCAGACAAGAGCTGCAATGCCTCGACCCCTGCTGGACGCTGCTCCTTCGCAGGTTGGAGTACGGGGGGAGCGGTCTGTTGCTCTTGGCTGTGACGTTTGGCTGTATTCAGAAGTTCCGCTTGTGCACTAAACCAATGTACAGCACACGATGTCTGCTAATCAAATACATCCCTCCAGGCAAATGAAACAACTGCAAGAGCAGTACAAGGTAAAGGGGGAGGGAAGGAGGAGATTTTAGGAATCTCTTCTCACACCGTGCACTGCTCTAGCATCTGTGCAGGTGAAGGAGCCGCTGCTGCTGTCACTCGATTTCGCTGTAAAACTTCACACCTTCAGTTGCCAACATCACGCACATCGAAACAGAAGTGGGAGCTGTGGCCTGTTCAAAGTGCAAAGCTCCCTCTGCCGGCAGAGAAGTGTGCTAGAATTAAAACTAAGGGTAAATTTAACTGGGGTGCCAGCTCCAAATGTTCTGTTCTCATTCACGACTATGTAGAATGCTACCAGAGTATCCTACTGAACCAAAATAAAGCCGTCTTGTCGTGCAGTTATGTGAAATACTGTCAATGTCTGCACCCAAGGGACTAGAGCAGCACAGCACCACTTTCCATGAAAAGCAGGATCTGGCAGGAACCGCTTGTGCATCCAGAGGTTTCCTAGCCCTGCGCTAACTGTCCTGCCCTGAGTCCATTTGGATCAGTGGCAGAAGAGCCCTCCGGTCCCTCACTGGGGTGTATTATCTAATTTCCCAATTGAACAAAAACGCTGCTGGGAAACCAAACGTCCCCTCAAAGGGTTTTTTTGGTATTTTCGCAGTATCTGAAGCTGGAGCTCCTGAGAGTTATGTGTCCTTGGGGGAAAAAAAAAAATCCCTGCTCACTGAGAAAGACAGAGCAAGAGTAAGGCCTGGCACCTTCGCCGCTGTCTGTGGTGGGACAGCCTGCTGTGAAGTGTAAAATCCTGGGACCACGAACAAAACGCTGGAAATTTGGAGAAAGGGTGCTGAAGTTTGGGTGTGGGATTTACAGACAAACAGCGAGAAGGTGACTGAGCTAGGAAATTATAGGGGAAAAAAATATGGAACAAGAAAAAAAACATACAGGTTTGAAGCAGGGAATTAAAGACTGCAGGAAGCTGGAGGGAGGTCCGGGGATGCCTCTAGCACTGTCAGAGTGAAGAGCTGTTAACTCAGCTTTTGCCTTGATGCCTGGCTGTGAATGCAGCAGCTCAGCAGCAGATGGGTTACCACATTACCACTGGAACCAAGAAACGCAGCACTCACACACTCCTTGCACCTCAGTGTCCCTGCAGTTCGGTCGTCCTAGGTCCCCAGGCTTGTATCTACTCGGGCAGTGCGAGTCTGCACCAGGGCTGGTAAATGCCTACGTAGACACACAAAAAAACAGAGGTAGCCAAAGCAAAATGGCACCTGGTCCTAGAAATTCTCACCAGTCCCTTCAGCAATATCCCAAGGAAATGAACGGAAAATCACAGCAGCAACCTGGAGGAGCACAGCGTGCTCTTCTTCCAACAAACAAGTGCTGCTGCCCTGAACTTGGTCACAGGGTATTCACTTCTATAAATACAGGCTGCCAGTTGAGAACACCTTTCCCTGCCTTGATAATGGACTTTGTGTTGAGGGCAGCCTTCACTGAGAGTATTAGTGCTATTCAGCTCACAGAAATGTAAGCATTCCCTTTCTCTCTGCCCTCCTTCTCTGGAGGATTGGGCCTGGAAAAAGTTCAGATAAATGAGGAGTCCCAGCAGCTACCACAAGAGATTGAACATTTATTTCATCATAAAAGCCCAGCAGATAAAACTATATACAGTAATCCATGCACACTGTCCAAGTACACAAACATTTAAAACCTGATTAAAACACAGTCTGCACAACAGTGGGAGAGCAGGGAAAAGTATTCCTTCAGTGGGGGACATAGTCGTGTTTGTATTTTGGATGCTTGTAGCCTACTCTCTCCCCAGCAATAAGGCTCTGGATCACCCACTCCTGTGAGACAACGGGCAGCCGTAAAGCTTCTGCGCACTTCAAGACACCAGCGGGGCAGGAAAAATCGGTCACCACCACATCATAAACACCCAGAGCAACATCTGCACAGGAGGAAAGACAGGCACGTCAGGTGAGGAGGACGTCTGCAGCAGATCAGAACGTTTCACCGCTATGAATCTCGCCCACACCCTCTCCTAGCCAGTGAATTCTCTGCATGAAAGTTAAGACGCTCTACAACAACACTGCACTTTGCAAGCAAAAGATTCCCCCTCATCCAGATAGAAATGAACAGAAAAGCAGCAGCCAACACGACAGGCAGGATAAATAATGAGTCCTGACCACAGGCTGAGTGCTGGTGCCTACAGCCCACACAGAGTGGGAGACACAGCTCAGAAGGACAAGGAGGCACTGTTTTAGTGGCCTACAGAAGGTCCAGGAGCAACTCTTGCCTATTCCTCCCTTTCAGCGTAGACTGGAAGCTGATGGTTTGTATCCCAAATTGCTGCAGCATCTCCTCTGGAAGGCAGCTCTTCCAGATATAATCCCTGGATTACATTCAAGCAGAGCGCTTGTGTCTGCACTTTGCCTGCCCTTATGCTTACAGGCAGCCTTGTAAGCCATCCTAAATGGTTTTAAGCCACACTAGAGACCACAGTGGCATAGGATTACAAACCATTAGGGCTAAGAAACAGGCCAGTGCGTACCTTTGTTGTGAGCGTTTGAGTAATGCTGTTTGACAGAGGCTGCTCCCCCCGTCATGAGGATTTCTGACCACAGATCCAGGAAGTTCTGCTGCTCGTCTGACACCAGGAGAACCTTCAGGTTATGGAATGGGTTTTCTCGTGGGTGCCTGCAGAATAAAGATGACAAACACAGACTGCGAAGAACATCCCATAGTCTGAGACTTTATCTGGGGACCGTTATCTATTTCTATTAGTCACCTGATGGGCTCCCACATTGGTTCTTTGAGTATCTTGCATACAATGACCTGCTCTTTTACTACCCCCCTACAGTTATAGAACAGTTATCCCGTTTATAGGTAGTCAAACAGAGCTAGACAACATTGGTGGGGGGTGTGTGCAGCAGCCTGAATGCAAAGTTAGGCCAGGGTCCTCCTTAATCCCAAACCACCATCTCTGTGCACATTCAAAACGCCCCCGCTCTGACAGGGCTGAGAGGGCAGGCATCTCCTGCCCAAAAGCCCAGAGAGATTTACAAACTGCTTTTGTCTGCAGAAGCCGGCTTCAAAGCGTACCAAAGGAAAAGGAACGGCCGCAGTATTGCTCGCCTTTATCTGTTTCTGAGCAACTGGAGAAGTCAGCCAAGCGTGTGGGAAGCCCTGCCTGAGTTCAGTCTTCCTCATGAGGCTGTCTTTTTGAGTATATGGCACCCAAATGTACCTGAGCATTAGAGGCCACTGCGAATCCAGGTAAAGACGGAAGTGCTGTTCCCATACGGAAGGGAAAGCGTGGGGAGCACCACGAGACGCACCTTCCGTAGTCGCAGTATTCGGGAGCCCCTCCCAAGCGTAACAATCCTCAGGCTGGGCACTCGGGTCGTGGTTATTTGGCACTTACCATTCTAGCAACTTTTGCTCCTGCAGGCTGTAACCAGCTGGCAAGAGGTAATTCCGATAGTTCTGAAGCTGGTTCGCGTGACAGCTATCGTGGACCCAGATGTGAGACACACAAGGGATCCCTCTGGCAAGGCACAGCAGGTATTTCCGAGTTCGACAATGCTGGTCCGCAATTAAAAGACACTGAAATGCTGCGCTACACTTCAGGGGAGATAAAGAGACACGTAAACAGGAGACAGTGCTTACAAAAACCCCAGTGGTTATCCTGCTGCTAAACACTAAAGAAGAAAACAACTGAAACCCTGATTTTCACTGCCACACTATGAGAAAGGTGAATTAGATAAACACATTCTGAATTCAGGAGTACCTGTGATTATCACCTATTCCAAGCTATGCAGTTCACAGGCAGAAACTTGGTTATGATATAAAAACGGCGAGACAATCTCCCAGTTCAGATGAGTCTCTGCATCCTCAGGGGAGATGCTGCAAGAACAATTTACTCTCTCTATTAAATGTAAGTGACACCAGATGAAGTCAGTTGTCCAAGCAGATCTGGTGGCAAGCTCCACGTCTTTCATTTTCCAAGGCACAGACCTGTGGCACTGCATCCCCTCCCAGCTCCCCCAGCACCACAGAGCACAGGACGTGCTGGAGCATCGGACAGACAAGAGGCCGAGAGCTGAGCTTGTTTAAGCTCAAGAAGGGAAGGCCTGGGTGGTCTTATCAGTGCATACTCAAGGTGGATAGGAGAGTGTACACAAGATGGGACCACACTCTTTTCACCGTTATCCACTAAAGGACAAGAAACAACAGGTGCAAATTGAAATACAGGAAACTCCACTCTATATTTTGACTTTTTTTTTAAATTGGGGGTAGTGAAACATGGGATCAAGTTGCCCTGAGACGTTCTGGAGTTCCCATCCTTAACGATACTCAAAACCCAACCGGACAAGGACCTAGGCCATCTGCTCTATTTGACTCTGCTTTCAGCAGGGGGCTGGACAAGATGAGCCACAGAAATTCCTCCCAGTCTCAACTGTTCTGCAACTCTTGCTCTACTTGAGTAAGCGAGCCCTTACCTGGGTTTCATTGAAGTCTTCCAGGATGTAGCCAGCTCCTGCTCGCAGCTGCTGTGCTATGTAATGTTTGTCATATGGAGTAATCTCTAAAAAGTCTACAGCAGAAACAGAAACTTCAGGTTTTAGCTAGAATCTATCTGCTTATGATACGCTCTTCAGTCTACAGAGCCCTCATCCGCTCCTGTAAGGGACCCCAGCCTTTTCCCCAAGACAAAGGCAGCGGAAAGGGAAGCACAGCACTGGCCATACCAGCCACGTGAGCACCTTCTCACTTCATTGCGTGAAACACGACTCCACCAAAGGCAAACTGGAGAAACCCACTCACGCTTTCAAGTCCTGTTCCCCAGCACTATCCCTGATCAATCCAAACCTCCCTTCTCATATTATGCTTTCAGGAGACTGCTGGTCTCCATAATATTCAAGCCTTTCTTAAGTTGTTCAACAGCCCTGTGATCATCATTGAGGTTTGCCACATTTCGGGCTGTAAATTCTCCAAAACAAAGAGTGAGACTTAGGTCCTTTCTGCACAGGATCAAAGAGCAAAAACATAAAACACAGTCACACAAATGCCTGATCCGGCAGCAGCCAACGCCTTTCCCAAAGCCAGAGCATTCCACCTGGAAATGCAATGGGTAGGATTTGCCTTACCGTCCTCCTCCTCACTGCTCCCTGTGGGACCATCTGACGGCTTCTGGTGATTGCCCCATTTGTCACTGGGCGTTGCCATGGTGAGGAGAAAGGCATAGCCCAAAAAGAGGGTCTTATTGTGGGGCAAGGGTCCATGATGGTTCTCCAGCGCCGGGGGATCGACAGCATCTGCACCCTCACAGGCGCTTACAAACTCTCCAGCTCTCACAGCCCCTGCAGAGGACAGAAGCACCACGAGACTCAAAAGCCAGGTTCAGCACAAAGGCCCTGAGATTTGGGCTTGTTCAGCTTCAGCTGTTTTACCAGAGGAGACAGAGGGAGGTGGGACTGGGCTGGGATCACACTGGGACAGGAAGGGATCTTTTACTCTTCTGGTTGCAAAGAATCTTCAAATCAAACCCTGAGTAATGTGACAACGTTCGGCAGTTTGTCAACATCCTGAAACAACACTTACTGCTGCGCATTTCAGGACTGACTGAACAGGGAAGAAATGACGCAAGAAAGGAGAGAGGCAAATCACAGCATCGGGGTCAGAACTGAAGAGATGGCAGGTATGTACTCGGACCATGCTAAAATACCTCTGGCTGCTGAATGCATCCAGGGAGAATCAGTCTCAAATCCTGTGGAGCAAACAAGCAATCTCATATTCTTTTTGCGTATGGGAAGTGGAAAAATCAATTAAAGAAATACCAGGGAGGAAAAAATAGCTGAATGCAAGTTTATGAGCAGAAAATTAGGGTTCTCACCAGGCTTTATAATTGCTGACTTGCGGCTACGTTTAGCTGGGGATCTCTCATCCTCAAAGGTCATGAGTTTCCTTTTCCCAGACAGTGTTCCTGCTGTGATGCGGGGGCTCTCCTGCCCTTTCCGAGTGGGAGTTGTGCTGCTGCTGGAAGTGCTGGGAGAACCAAGATTGCCACGTCGCTTCCGCTTCCCCTCCACAAGATTATCTGTGACACGGGATGCAGAGGTTAGTCACTGGCTGTCACCTCACTCCACGAGCTGTCACCCTACCCACATGTACAGAGGTGCTCCCACTCAGCAGTCCCTACAAGGTACACATTACCACCCTCTGACAGAGAGGAGCAAGGAAAAGGGTATCTTGCTTGTGTATCTTTCTCCTCAAGCCCCGTACCCTGCCTGTCTCTCTTCCTCTCAGTACTGCTGAAGAGTTTGTACCCCCGCAGCCACACCACGCGTGAACTGCAAGCATCGCTGTCCTAGAAGCAGGCCACTCTCCACAAACCAGTCAATACCACTAAGATTCTAAGCAAGGTACAAAACTGGAGAAGTACCTCAAAGATCCCATGATAATGCATCAAAAGCATTGCTGAATACCCAGAAAGATTAAAACATGGGTATTTCAGGCCAGGAACTAGAAGCATCTCGAAGGCACAAGATGCAGAACGGCACAGACAGCAGTTCAACAGCACCTCCCCTTACCGAGACTGATGTCAGCTGCTTTGGTCAGGGGGGTGACGGGTTCGTAAGGACCGAGCCCAAACTGCTCCCGGAGCTTATTTCCTTGTTCCAGAGACAGGATAACAGCCATTCGTTTGTACCACTTCCTCTGGCCTTCCTTCTCAATGCAATAGTACAGCTCTCCAGACTCCTTCCGGTGCCCCTTCACCACCCCTGACGAGACAGCAAACAAGAACCGAGTACGCCCCGGCTCCTCATCCCCCTGGACGAGCTCCACCTCCCACTGCATTCAGCGACCAGACAGCCCGCGGGTGAGCGCAGGCACTGCCCTCACCTGCACTGAAGTACTCGTCCTCCGAGAGAGCGGTCACCTCCGTCTCCAGTGGGATAGGATCACAGAGTAAGATATCTTTTCCTAGCACGTCACATTCATAGCCATCATCGAAGAGCAGCTTGTACTTCCCTGCCCCAACATCCTGGGTAATCATCCCAGAATAGAAGTACCCATTGGAGGACCACTTTGCTACAACCCTGAGGCCCACAAAGCTGCTCCCAGAGGATGAGTCTGCACAGTCCAAAGCTCCACACACTTGTAATGGGATTTCTGGAGAGTCACTTCGACGTAAGGCACAGAACCGAGAAGCATCAGACTTCTCCCCTCCGTCCGGCACACGAACTGAACGAATAAATGATTTCTCCTCAGGTGATGCTGTAGTTGAGAGATCCTCCACACCTGGCAGTCCAGCTACATCTCTGCAGAAAAAGAGAAAGGCAGTCCCAGAAGGAAGAAAAGAGAAAAGCACACCCAACCGTTACTAAACAAAGAATACTTGGGCAAGGTGCTTGCAGCAGCTACACGCCATCACCAAAAATTAGCTCCCAAAACATCCAATACACCTTTTTCTCTTTCACATTAAGACGGTAGCTCCCTGTTCTCTTCCTTGGCAGTAAAGTTACAGTCTCCTTTTAACAGGGTACCTTGTTCCTGTTGTTCGAGATGGTGGGCGGCCTCTTCTCCCTCGCCCACGAGGTGTCACAGGTCCTCTGCCACCGTGACGGGTGCCAGGCGTAGAATCCTCCTCTTCCTCACAAGGCAGCGCTCCGGTCTGGCTGACTCTGAGTGGAGACACTGGCTGACCAGCTCCTTTCCTAGGGCTGGAGAATTCAGGAATTAGCTGCTCTGAAAAGAGAAGCCAGCACATTGGGATTCCCCCCACTTCTCTGTGAGCTCAAACCGGTCAAGAAGTTTGCCTCATTGCCACTAAACTGACAAGAGCTTAGGCAAAGCAATGCCTCACCAGGAAACAAGCCATTCCTTTAGGAAGAGCAGAAGTGAAAGCAAAGACTATCTCCTTGTTTCGGTTCATCAAGCCAGATCCTTTCCAGAAAATTCCTCTGTACCCTGCTCCAGACTCCACCCAAGCCAGCTATTCACCACTACAAAATATCCGTTCACTTCCTAAGGCTCTGCACGTACCTTAATTTTCCTAAGACGCCTCTGCCGGTGGGTAAAGCAAACTCTCCAGTTTCTGTCCCACACACTTTCCCTTTGACAGCTCCAGTTCCTCGCCCTGAGCTGTTGCTGCTGCTGCTGTGTGTGGCAGAGTGACCACTGCTTGCTCCCCCGGACGTACGGTGCAGGCTGGAGGCCTTCGACGAGAAGGAGCTGACATCGCCCAGGTCCCCCGAGGTCAGTGAGGAGCCCCCTGCCGTTCTGGAGGAGGAGGTGTCAGCCTCGCACTCCTGGCACTCCACTACAGGCTCCTCAGTTTCCTGAAGAGGAAAACAAGAGGTTCGTCAGAGGCGATGCACTCACTGGATGGAAGCTCTGCAACCACCAGGCAAAGGTGCAGATGCACCAAGACTGCGTTCACGAAACTGAAGCCGGGCACGCAATCTGACTCTGCACCATCACGGCAGACAAGGTGTCTGTCTCTCTACAGGCCTGCAGCTCTATATGAAGAATCACAGAATGGTTTGGGTTCGAAGGGACCTTAAAGATCATCCAGACCAACCCCTGCATGAAGTCACATTAAGAAATAAGTCAACAGGACAGAGCTTGGTTGTATCAGATCAGTCTGGCTTTGAAAAATTCCCACCCCTCCAGAGTGCGAGAGCAACAAATACATGAGACACTACCAGCCTTCGGTCACTAATAATCCAAGATGGGTTTCAGACAGCTGGTCAGTTTGACACAGTACGGTTTTATGGATATAAAAATATGTATCTACAAAACAGTGATATCAAATGTCGGTAGATAAACTGGAAATCATTATATGATTTTGATTACACAACCCATGTAAGCACATTTCAGGAAACTTAACTATTTTAATATTACAATAAGCAATTTCATGTGTAGTATCAGCTGTGAAAGTATAAGCTTTGCACTGAATTAACTTATCCTTTCATGTCATTACTCACTGTAACAACACAGCACAAGACCCTTGTTATTCACCGTCACAGCAAAACAGCAGTAATATTTCATTGCTAGCAAGCTGATGTGATTAATGTGCACATCAAATCAGCATTGTCAGCTGTCTCGAGACTCCCTAAAGATGAATTTATTTATGGATGGACACACACCAGCACAAAGATACTAACAATAAGCTTATTTATTTATTTATCTTGCTTTTTGTAGACCTCTTATAGAACATGGTCCACAGGACTCAAAGGAGCGTGGTTAAAAATGACCCTGAGCAGCAAAACAGGCTAAACTACCTTACAGAGTCAATTTTACAGGCAGAAGTGATTTTTGCTTACTAATAGAATTTCTGCCCATTCTGAAATGTCTCTATTCTGACAAAATCAACAATTTTAGAACGACTGGGACACACATAGCAGTCTTTTGTCCAGTTCTTTGAGAAGAAAAAGTCGGTGTGTCTTCAGGTTACAGCAATGGGCACGAAATGCGCCAGCAACAAAGACAGCGCTCTCGCCATGCACTGCACGGTCTACGTGTGTGCTCACCAAGGAAACTTTGGCATCGCAGCACGCTGACTTGGTCACTCAACTCATTTTCGGCAGCCACAACAAATCCTCACTTTAATTAATTTCATTTTTCAGGCAATGGGTCATTACAGTTAACCCTGAAAACAGGAGCCTACCTCAACTACCTTCCGTTCCACCTCTACACCATTTATGTAGTAAACGTCTGTTATAACACGTGTAACAGAAGTGTGCACTTCTCGAATGGTTCGCGTGTGGCGATGATGAACTCGGCCTTTGGGTGGGTGAAGAAGGTTAAACTCCTCCTCTCCCTGTAACAAACAGGATCAAATAAAAACAAATCAGACCATGATGAAGAACCTTTTCGAGACAGCATCGTCTCTTCATACCACGTTCAAGTACCAGGGCAGGGAACCGTTCAGCATCTTGTTACACATCTGATGCAGTGACACAGGAGAACCTAAACAAGGGACGACTGAACACATTTTGCTGATTTGCTGATGGTGGAGGAAGGGAAGCCAGAGCAGCCCGGGGAGGAAGCAGCAAACTGGCCTAGCACGGCTTCTGGTGCTCTTTCATCCAGGGGACTCTCGGACACATCACATCAGTGCTGCAATGCATATTCATGGCCCTGTTAATCTCCTGCTTCCCAGAGGACACACTAGTCCCAAATTTAGAAGAAAATAATTTTTCTAGTCTTTGTGTTCACAAGAAAATATACAAGCTTGAACTGCAAAGCAGCGATTTTTCTTGGGTCTACAAATCCTTCTGAAATACAAATTTGAAGTTATTCATCTTGCTAGGAGGTTCCTCTGGAGGAGCTCTCCTCTCGTGTGTTTATCCATCATCATTAGATGGATTTTTTTATTCTTTTTTACAGCATTAACTACCTCTTGCCACAAAAAAAAAACCCAACACAAAACCAACCAACCAACCAAAACTTGTCACATTTTTCAATAAAACAAATATGGAGAAATTTACTTCCCAAATTTACACTGCCCCACCGAGCACTGCTGCCTTAGCAGTTGCGTACGGCTGATAGAGGAAAGTTTGCAACATGAACATTTTAGAAGTGGTCTTCCGGCTTTTTTCAACAGAGAACCTACTGTCAGTGAGTGTCCTGGCTGAAGGGACACTTGACTGTTCTAAAGCAGCAACATTAAATACAGGCAGCCTTCGTCCCACCTGACTGTGCAGAGAGTCCGTGTCCTCTCCAGAGGCGTTCACGAGCTTCTCCCCACTCTCCTCAGTCTGGACGTGCGCATCTCGTCGCCCAGGTCTTTGCCCAGACATACTGGTTCCCACTTCCACTTGTCTGCAGATTTCTTCTGACGTTTGTGTTGCTGTTGTAACAGTTGTTGGAATAAAAAAACAGTCTGTGGTGGTTTGAATCCCTTTATTCTTGGTGTTTGCCCACCTTTCTCGGCTTTCGTCAAGTCCAATAGCCTTACTTGGCTTCTTGTGCATTCTTCTCCCTTCTTCTGCCCGAGTGCTTACAACACCGCTCTCCACAGCCTGCCCATCCTCTGCAGCAGGAGACTGCTGATGGCAATCCTGCTGCACCCCCTGAGGGATCTGCACCTGCCCACCACCTGCCTTGTGCTGCTGGTACTGCCAACCACTGGGATTTTCATGTAATTCGGCATCATCTTCTGTGCCAGGAGAACTGAACAGATGCCCCCTGCAAAACAGTTGCACACAGATCAAAATTATTGATTAAAAAAGCAAGACAATCAATATGCAGCCACTCAAGTGAAAGCACTATAGGAAAAACCCTGGCGGTCATTCAATTGCTCTTAGGATCGCACAGAACTCAGTCAGTCTCGAATTATAAAATAACCTTTCGATATCTCTGAAGTGATTCACATCGTAGCAAGAAGAATGGCTGACACCTGTAGGGAACTAAGTGCTTTTCCAAACACTAATAAAGCAATCTATACTCCACACATCTGGCGTATCTGGAAGTCATGCCATCTTGAAGTTGCTACAGGCTGCTTCAGCACTTCACTGGCTTGGAACTGGTAATCACACCTAGCGAGAGGAGGCAGGAGCATAAATACAAACACTATCTAACGTTTTCATTAGAATTGTCTGCCCTGTCAAGTGTTATCTGGTACCACATGGGACTGTATACTGAGCCTCACTAGAAGTATACATTTGGCTTCCCTCGTGTGCTGGAGGATTTTGAGGAGCAACTGCTGTTCTGTCTGTACCTCACCCAGCTCTGGAACTCCCTACTCGTTGTGGTCTTCCGTATCACCTACATTTCAAGAGTGCTGAACAGTTATTCTTTCTCTGAAAACCAAGACTTCACTGCCCCATCAAAACACAGGATGGAAAACACTGGAGCAGCAGATTCCTACACCTGGTCCTCCTGCCAGCACTCCTACCACAGTAACATATGCAGCAGGACAGTCCTTTTCAAAGCAACCAGAGACAGCAAAAATTGATAGACTTGGAAGGGAGACAACAGCAGAAACAATAACACAGCAGGTCAGAAGATCTTGGAAGAGGAGAAAGAAAAGAAATTTCAACAGCTGCAAGGATGACCTCAGTTCTCTCAAGCCCCAGATTTTACCGAAGCCTATGAGCCAGCTGGAATCACACCACGGCTCAGCC
The DNA here is from genome assembly GCF_000695765.1 of Mesitornis unicolor. Lineage (NCBI taxonomy): Eukaryota > Metazoa > Chordata > Aves > Mesitornithiformes > Mesitornithidae > Mesitornis > Mesitornis unicolor. The sequence continues at coordinate 13,664 of NW_010178325.1, read as the reverse complement.
AGCAAGTTAGGTCTGATTACCATGTGAGATACAGACATACAGTACGTAACATACTTACCCTGTTGTACCCAACCTTTTAAGCCACCCAAAGACACTGACTTAGTGCAATTACTTTGGATGTAGAAAATGCACATGTGCATATAAATCCAACCAGGACTGGCAGGCAAAGACTGAGGAGTTACCTAAATGGAGAAGTGGAAAGACCATGACCTCTGGCCTCATCCTCTCGACGAACTTCACAGACATGACTAAACACAGACGATGCTTTCTGGGAGCTAGCAGTGCAGATTCAAAACAAACAAACAAAAAAGCATCAGCGAGTGAGAAAATCCCTTACACAGCAAAGCAAGCATTCCCCAGCCTCTTGGGAAAACAACAACCGGTGTGGAGCTTGCTGGCCTATCCAGCCACGGGAAGAGCGAGACTGTGAGTCTCAGAGGTCGAGAAACAAGCTGCAGTTGCGTAAGCACTTCTGTCACTTCTGCAGACACCCTCACAGCCAAGAGCAACGTAACAATTCCAGAAAACTGGTGTGAAAAACTGCAACATCAGGAGTTAGGTCATCTACCACCTCTGGTACCCACCAGGGGACACGTCAGCCACATCAAAAAAATGCTTTGAATGACAGCCATGAAGCAGACCCCGAGATACCAAGTGTACCAACAACGGCAACCCATCCTCAACCAGTGAGGAGTGACTGCCTCTCCTTCTCAGCGCCCAACCACGATTGCCATCCAGCAAGCAATCCTGTGACAAGAGATGCTGAGCTTATTTCAGAGTTCTCTGCCTCAAACCATTACACTTCCCTCGGATGACTGCAGGTCACCACCTTCTGGCTCAGATTCTTGTAAGAACTTAGAAACCACACTCCCCAAAAGATACAGTCAAGCAATGCTAAGCATTAAATGTAAGATAATACATACAAATAAAACAACCAAGAAAGTAACTCATGTTTTGGTCAACATGTTAAACTGTTATTTCAGCATATTGGTGTCCTGGTGATGCTTCTATCAGCTTTGTATCAAGAAGAGAAATATCCTTCGGAAACTCTCAGTGGTCCTTTGCAGAAAATTGCACAATAAGGAAAGCAAGCAGAAAACCATGTATTTGCAATTTAAGAGGTGGACAGTGCAGACCGGACTGCAGAAGACGTGAATTCTGCTTCGACTACAGTGAGAAGGAGACAAGATCCCGGCATCGGTGGGAAGCAGAAAGCCTGTCGTGAAAGGGCAGGGGGGGCACCCACCTTGCCTGCGTACTTAAAACCTGCTGCAAGAGCTGCAGAGTTAACATCACACCTACTGCTAAAAGCATTCCCTGCTTCTGTGTCTCATTTTATTTTTTCTCCTCCGCTCCTGGTACCGATCAGAACAAGGATCTACCCAGACCTTCGTACCAGCTCTGCGCAGCAACAAGCCTGGTTACCTGGCAGCAGCGCCGGCAGCAGCAGAGGACCCATCCTTCCTGACACTGGCCGCAGGCACTGAAACAAGGAAGGGAAGGATGATTTTGGAGTCACCTGAACAGACACTTCTGCCCATTCCCAGCCCCCCTCACTCAGCCAAGAGAGAGGCTGAGTAACACTGGACAAGGGTGCCCAGGCCTCCCCACCCAACTTCGCATCACAGGTCAGAGTTTCTACAAGTTTTAGGCTATTAGATTAAAATGATGTCAAACTCTTTTGTCCAGATTATACTGTTAAAATCTTCCCTCTCAATATAAACAAACTCCAGTTCCTGTCCTGTGACACTGCCACTATACATCACAATTTTTAGTCTGCTGGAAATACCTTTCCTTACAACAGAGGCCTCTCCTCTCACTCCATCCTTGCTTAGAGCATTGCAGAAACAGACAAACAAATTTAAGTGACACTGCCCAAAAAGAAAAATAAGAAAAATTACAGAGACTCGGAGACTGTCTCGGGGAATGCCACAAAGAGGGTCTGAGTTAGGGCTGAGATCTAGCAGGACCTGCGTGTTTCAGGGTTTCATCCTCTTACCTTCCAAGCTGAAGGGCAGGGACTCCTCGCTCCCATCATTCACAGGGGTAACAAGGTTTATTCGCAGGGAGAGTTTTGCGTCAGCCTCAGGAACCACAGCAGAGCTCCCTTTCTCACACACGTCCGACACATCTGCCGACACCACTGCACTTTCCACAGTGACGCTGTTGGTCCCCATTGTGCCCTCTGCTGTAACATCACTAGTTGCTATAGTGCTGTCTGGGCAGCTACCATCCACTGAAAATAGGAAAACAAAGAGAAAACTAAACCAAAAAGTATCTACTGTCATTCACACTGAGGGTTCAGGTCCTGGTTCCGTTTTGAAGATGCTCCACCGCACGCGTTATTGCGATAGTGCAGTAGTGGAAATGCCCATCTACAGTTGTGGAGATGAAAGCTCTGTAGCACAGACATCGTCCTTAGCTTGCGATCAGGATACTCTATCATCTCCCAGGCAGAAATACACACTCCCTTCCACCCAGCATATGCAGGGTGTTGTTTTGTGAACCTAGCAGAGAAAGTCCTGCTAAAAGACAACGAATACTGGGAACAATCTTCTTGTAGTCTGAGCTCTTTCACTACTCAGAGGCGTCCTTTGCATTCCCTAGTGAAGCTGCATGCAGGGACACAGCGAGTGCAAGGAGCCACGTTCACGCCACCTTCACCAGGGAGCGAGGAGAGCGTGGCCAAGGGAGGCATGGAGAGGTCGAGTCACCCCGCAGAACAGCAGCACTTTTTGCCAAGGTCAGCCTGAGCTACCCTACCAGATCCCGCACCAGGAATCAAAAGCTTCCGAGCAGAGCAGCCGCTCGGGCCGCACTCACCAATTGGGGTGCTGTGTCTTCTGGGTCCCATTTTAAGCTGGCCAATGAGAGGCGGTGTTGTGCTGGTCAGGGGCTGAATGACATCGCCCTCCTTTGGCAAAGTAAAATGAAACGAGGTCCCTAAAAGACAGAGAGCGCCAGGATCAGTAACTGCAGGAGACTGCTTTGGTCCAAACACCAAAAGCACAGGGTCGCTGTGCTGTGGAAATATGAAAAGCGTAACCCTGCTGCTGTCCTGTACAAACCCCCCCGGACCATCACTGGTGTCAGCTCCTCTAACCCATCTCCCTCACATTTTGTGTGGAAAAATCTCTCGGTGAAAGTCTGGGCTGTGGTCACCTTGATGGAGCCGTCCCCAGTGCTAGGTAAGTGAGAATAAATATCCTGACATGAGTAGGGCTTCCACTGAATGCAGCTTTGCTTCAGAAATGCTCAGGATTTTCCACACAAAAGGCAGATGAGGCCAGAAACAGAAACAAGGTTAGGACCGTGGTGAACTGGCAGGGCTACGTGTTGCCTGAATTAATAACCTGAAACGTACACAGAATGATGCTCTATCATCGAGCAGCCTCGGCTAAAAGGGGCAGACACACCTCAGACAGCCACCCATGAGTCCAAACCGTCAGCAGCAGGCAACTGAGGGTCAGGCAGCACCAGCGGAAACCCGCCTGGAAAGTCAAGCTCCAAGAGAAACACCAGGGGCTGCAGCTGCCCCCACCCCGTCCTGTCCAAAGCTGCTGCCCCTCCTCGGGCAGACCCCAGCGCAAGGGGGCTGCAGGGGTCGCAGGGGCTGCAGGCCGAGGTGTGCTACCCTGCCAGGAAAACCACGCCACCTGCGGATCTCGCAGGATTTAACAGATAAAATACAATAAAAACCCAGTAAAACACTCCCTCCTTTTGCCAAACCCCACGTCATTTATTTGCAAACCTTCACCACCACACATCAGTGATTTGCAGCCTGCATTCTTTCGAAATTGCAGATGTATTTAACAAAACCAACAGAATAATCCTTTCCTCCTCAGACTGAGGTCAAAATAGGTTTTCTTTGTCACTATCCTCCCTTTTCCTAAAATTGTATTTGATCCTTGGATTTCATTCAAGATATTACTCAAGTAATGCAAGCCACAATTTATGTAACTCCTGAACTTTAAGAAGCATGAATAAAAATCCCCCAAACTAAACACTATTGAAAAATGGTTAGTTAGGTCATGAGAACACAAATTCAAGTTCCTTAAATTCAGGAGCCAGCACTAGATATTCAGATGTAACTTTTGGTTATAGTCAGATGCACTGCATCATTCTTAGGTCCCCAAAGACGCTGACATGATTTACACAACTACCCTGTGGCAAATGGAGCCATAAATACACAACAAAGACATCATCCCCTCGCAGAAAAACCCTAGCCAGTGAAAATCCATTGATTGTCCATTTGAAAACCCTGAAAACCACCTCCTGCTCTGCTGCTGCAGGTTTTAAAGACAGAGTTCAGCAACTGCAGCACTCCTGAGATCAACTGAAGGTGGGCAGGTGCTGCATGGTGCAGTGGGCACACCACGTACCGAAATACCCCACTGCTCCCCACCAACAGCTCATGAATGAATGCATTCTCATCATGACCTGCAGCAGATCTCCATTTAAAAGTGCTCTATTTAAAACCTGAAGTCCTCAAAAGCTCCACTTGATTCTGATCAATTTAGCTACCAGAACTCCTCCTGGCCCACTGTGGTGGATGGAGTCACACGCTTCACTCGTGAAAGCAGCAGCAGCAGCACACTTCACTGATATAAAACAGCAAGTTCAATGGTAAATGCAGCAGTGGTTCACGATTCGATGGCAAGGGACGCTTGTTTTTGACGGTGTAGAGGACTACGTTATCGGGAAAAGAGAGCTTTTAAATCTACCCAAAGCACATATCAGAACCCCTAAGCATGGGAATTTTTACATGACTAAACATAAACTCAACTCAAAATAAAGTAACCACCGCAGAAGTCATTCTCTGATGTCTGTGATGTTAAAAAGCTGTAGCCACAAAGATCCATACTCCTTGAAAATATTTTTAGCTTTATTTTGGTTTAAATTAGGTCAACAGATACTTACAGCAAAGTCTAGCTCAAAAACTGCAATCGTCTTTTGCTGGAGCCTCTCCAAACCTGCTGACCTGCATAGGTCTCTCTCCCGCACCCAGCTGTAATCGAACTTCTACAGCTATGGGTACTTACCTGGCATTCTCCTCTTACAATGCAAGATACCACTTCATCCTGCCTTTTAGTATTTAGTTTCTTCTCGCCAGTCAGTTCCATACTACTGAATGGTTACCTTTCTCACACTTGTCAGCAAATTTGTTATTAAAAACACACACAAGTATTACACTCAATCCTTTTTCATCCAAATCTCCATCAGCACTTCAAAGTCATCCCACCTACTTCTGCTCAGACAGAAAGCAGCAGCTCTGCATCTCGCTCCTTTCCGAAATCTGCCATCCTGTCCTTGCCCAACCCGCTCCAGAGCTCAGCACGGCTCCAGGGCACAAGAACTGCAGAAAAGGGGAGGGAACCATGTCAGAATGAGCTCAGGAAAGAGCCAGAGCTGCCATAGATGGCATCAGGCATCGGTTCCTAACTGGAAATTCATCTTCTGATTAAATCAGTAGTTCAGAAAACAGTAACAAAAAAATGGGACTTGCGAGACTGACAACAGAAGTTTGGAAGAAGTGCACAGCTCTCCAAAAACAAAAAAAACCAACCAACCCCCAGGCATAAATTGGCACAGAAAATGAGAGATATCCCTCACTGACCAAGAACAGAAAATTACTCAGACCAGTTATCAACCAAGTATGTAAAAGGAAAAAGGCAGCCAAGTGTCAGGAAGCGTTTCCTAAGCTGTGTATCTGACACCCATTTCTCAAAAGGAAACACGACCGCTTGAACAAAGCTCTGCAGAACAGACCACAGGGCTACACAGCAACACCACGGCCTTTGAGTGCAGGAGAAATTCTGCCCAGCCCACGGCTTTTTGGGTTCCACAAACCAAACCCACAGTCTGATCCCTCTGAATCTACCAGACAGTTCACACACATCTTCCCTGCTGGACACCCCACTGAATCCCAGCAGCACCGCACTACTCTAGCTCAAAGTTGCTCCCCACAAAGAAAATCCTCCCCAGGAATGAAAACAAGACCAAAAACAATCAGAAGGAGTAAGGTGACCTACAAGAGGGAAAGTACAGACTACCACACACCTTGTCCTTCCAAGGACACTGCTGTTGTTGCTTCTGGGTTAAAAAAACAAAAACAAAGTTACAAAAATCGCTGAGCATTGCCAAGGTCACAACACTGAGTCTTCAAAGCTGCTCTGCATTTCTGCCATAAAACGGAGTGCTAGAGGAACAAGAATTACCTCATCACTCCTGCCTGCAGTAGTGTGCCCAAGCAGAAAAAAGAGAAGGCACGTTATGCGTATAAGACAGTAACGTGTAGTGCTGCTCTGAAGAGACACCCAGCCAGATCAGCACCCCCTGAAAACACCGACAACTGCACAGAGCTGTCCCTGACGTTATCCAAAGCGCACACCTGTGAACTAACAACCTGAACTCACTTACCACTGCAAGGACTGGGGGATTTAGCGGCTGCCTTCTCCTGTGGCTGCACCTGCTCTGTTTGCTCCAGATTCCCTGCCGTGACGGTGCCCTCCGCGCCCTTCGGCACTCGGCTCTCCTGAGGCACCGGCACGGCAGCCCCTCTCTCCTGAAGCAGTGGCTGACTCCCCGTTATTGTTATCCGTCCTAATTCTGAACAATCTGGGTGGCTTTTGGCACACACCACCACTTCCGATGGAACGTCACTCTTTAACTTCAGAAACAAATCGTTGTGCTGTTCCAGTAACTCCCCTGCAGAAGGCTTAGATAAAATTTTATTGAGCTTTGGCATGTTTTCGGAAGCAGCCTTAGAAGACGGTTTATCCATGCTCTTTGCCTCTCCAGTGACAGAAGGACAACCTTCTGAAGCTTCTTTTCCCTCGCTTTCTGGTCCAATCTTTTCCAATTCTTGAGCCTCATCAGACAGATCCTTGCTAGTTTCACAAGAACCATCAGCAAATTCCACTTCCATATCTTCATGACTCTGCTCTTCCCTTTCAAGAATAAGCCTCTGAGAAAGCATTACATTAACAAGCGACCCGTCTTCATTTATTTGCTTCTCTCTTACTTGCAGTTTTTCTTCTTGCTCCTCACACTGAGTCTCGGGAACTGCCTCAGGTTCAGGAGTCCCTTCCAATGGGTGATCCTCAGACTGTGTGTCTCTACCCTGAGCACCAGACAAGAGCCCAGGCAGACCAGACTGATCCGCAGCAGCCTGACTCCCAGGAACATGCTCCATCTCCTGAGGAGCTGTAGGGGCAAATGATTCCTCTCCTGCTACATCCACACTAACTGACTGCATTACAGGCTTTCCTGCAGTCTGTAAATCCTCCTTTTTTGCTTTGTCACAGTTTTCAGAGAGGGTTTGATCACCTGCATCCAGCCTCCACTTTATGCTGTCATCCTCCACAGAGCAGAGTCTCAAGTTTGAGGCCTTGCAATCAGAAACCACCTCCACCTGCGTGGTTTTGTTATCTTGACCAGCGTCCAGAGAGCCAGAGCTGACCTCTGTATTTGTGGGCTCGCTGCACTCACTTGTAGAAAGCATCAGCTTACAGGACTCAGAAGGCTGTGACACAGAGTCACCCGATGACACCTTGGACAATGCATCTCTGGGTCCAGAGACATCTCCTGGTAGGCATAAATGGGTCAAAGCAGCAGCTTTTTCTTCTTCTTCATGCTTCTCCTCTGGGCTCTGAGTTGGAACAAAGATATCCTAAAATGGAAAAAGTGGGACATGGACCGTCAGGACATTCCGAGCAGGACTGTTTCTTCATTACACTGGATTATGGAGCAAAGCAAACTCAGCACAAAACTACAGACAAGCAGTAGCAGACTCATTTATAGGAGTCATAATTGCCACATTCTTGCTGAGAAAAATTATCACCACTCATTACTTTTTAGTATCTCTGGCAAAGTCAGGCACAATCCTTGGTACACCTCTCACTACCAAATCATAAGGTACAGCTTAAGTCAGGATCTGTTTTCAGTCAAACAGTCAAGGGTTCTGGAAGGCTTCTCTGGAAGGATCAGTTGTGTTAGCATGACAGTCACTGTCAGCTAAGGAGAAGCCCTGCTTTGACTACTTGTGTGTCTAGTATAAGCTTTATTTTCTGCCTTAAGTTGGTGAAATTTGTAATATTAAGCTATAAAGCCACCAACTGTCTGTTAAATCCTTTTGAACAGTAAAAACTTCCAGAACCAAAAAGCACAAAGGAAACAACAGATAATAATAATAAGCAACTTGGAAAATGCAGTAAATTAATTCAAGCCTTGTAGGAGAATACAAATGCTTTATTTTATTACAAAACAGCCTCACTTTCTCCAAATATTTCTATGCCAAATAATGCTAAGGTATATCCTGATAAAGTCTAATTTATGATGCAGCTTGAGATGCAGGACACCCAGTCCAGCACCAGAAAGCAGCAGCCTTTCAAAGAAAGACAGACCAAAACAAAAGCACGAGAAGGTTTCTAGGGTAGCTTAAAAGACAACAAATCCTACGTTCAGTAACTCACTACTCCCTCTAAAGCTTTTCCTCGGCAGGATGAACCGCCACACAGTATGATCACAGTATAACGGTGAGTGCTGGGAACAGGGAAGCTCATGAGAGCCAGCTCAGCAGGGAAGCTCAACACAGCAGCATGGAGGCTGACCCAAACACACATCTTCTGTAACGGCCACAAAAAAACCTCAGAAAAGGTACGTGAACACTTACATGAGAGAACTCTGGCTGTGATGGGATAGGTAAAGATCCAGGAAAGAAGGTCGGGGCATTCTGGGACACCGGAGTTGATGCCTGTGGCGGGACAAGAGGTCTTGGTGGGGTACATGGGATGGTCATCTCCACCAGCGTGTCTGCTCTCTCCTTCTGCACCAGCTCTCTTCCTTCTGCAGGGACAGACACATCCATCTGTTCCTCTGGTTTGAAAGAACAAAAAATACATTACTAGCAAGTTCTTGCATTGTACCTGAAGTTTCCAACATTCTATTAAAAGACTTGTCTCCAGTGGCGTATGCATCTTCTCGTACTTTAACAGGTGAATCTAAAATCTTCTCTCCAGATGAGCTCTGTTTTTTGGGGGAGGGTGGGGGTGGAAAAATCAACAAAAACATCCATATCCTTAAATTTAAGAAGGGGAGAAAGTGCTTTGTTAAGAATTCATATAGCTGTTTTGCTACAGGTCTAGAATTTATACAGTGAGAAAAAGTTATCTGAAATTTATAAAAAGCATTTATCTGAGGCTTTTTTTTCCTTTTGCTAGCTTTATTAAAATGCAACCGAATTCAGATCCCAGCTAACAAAATACCTACTCTAGAAGTATTTCACATTCTGTGACATAAATCTCTCGGGAAGGAATAGTGATTTTTGTATCATACTAAAAGTCTGCGTGGATGGGTATCTTACCCCTGATGGTGAACGGGTGCTTAAAGACAATTTTTAAGAACTGAGGTATCATAGAGAACAGCCCCTCTTTTGGCACAGGATTCTAGAATACACACACAACAGACGAAAAGCTCTTGTGCAAGTGATCCAAGATCAGGTAAAAAAACACATTATGATGCAGTTGTCCTCTGTCCTCTCCATGGCCCTAACAGCACATACTGAGTACAGATACCCCTGTAGCAAGAATGGCTTGTCCCTAAGAAAGGAGAATTGCAAGCAGCAGTCTGGATACCACACGAAGCGTTTCCCATCTTTTGAGTGAAGGGGAGCTAGCCACCGGTACTCGTTTTATGATGATAGCTTTGCAGGAAGTATCGACAGCACACCCGCACCTGAGCATGAATACAGATCTCCCTTCACCTATCTCTTTCGGTGTTCTCCATGCTGCTTTACTCTAAATACAATTTTAGCAGGTTTTGAAAAGGCTGCACATTCAGACTGAACCACAGAGCACAGAAACACAACCACAGAGCAGCATGCATAAAATTTTACCTTTTGCTTGCTCCTGTTCAGTAGGACTGCTGGGGACAAGAGCGTTGGATCCAAAGGCAGCAGGAGCAGTAACCTGGCCTGAAGAGACACTGCAGACCAAGAAAAGGGAACATGGAAAAGACGACCACACATCACTAGCAACTGCATGAACTTCTCCCCAAGTGTACCGCCAGCTTGTCACAACAGGACTCTCCTCATAAAAGGAGAGTGAGGTGTTCACTGGTCAAGAGACTTGGAAAATGCCCATCAAACACGTGGGCATCATTAGTCCATTTCATTGCAAAATAAACCATGCTCCTCTCATAGCGCAAAATTAAGACACTGATGGCTTAAAATCAAGCCCAAGTCCTTCAATAAAGAATGGTGGAAAAGCATTACTGCAATTAAGCTATTGTAATAGTTTTTTGGATTTTTGGCTTACATGGAATGAGTCTCCTGCACAAGGGATCCCTGTCCAGAGAGCTGCAGGAGTTGCAGGCTGCGGGCAGGGGTACACGCCAAAGAACTTCCCTCTTCCACCCCAGTTATGGGACAGCCGCTCCCTGCAGCAGTTTTGAACAAAAGGAAGCAAGATCAGAAATCCGGCCAATAACCAAGGGATCACAACACTGAGAAATGCCACTCACAACTACTGCACAGGCAGGTACTGCACACTACTCCTCAGGTAGGCAAGGACAAGCTGACTTTCACAGAGAGTTGGAGAAGGACTGCACAGGAAAGTCCAGCATGTGAAATGTGAGCAGAACACAGTTGAGATGAAGATAAAGATCTGTTCTATAGGTACAAACTTGTCAGGTCAGACTGTCCAGGTCTTCCTACTTGGGAATTTTAAAAGAAAAATCACCCACAGCTCCAATATCAGCACATTTGATCCAGTGCCAAAATGTAAATACAGGCAAGGCTCTTACAAGAAGAGACACTTGCACTGAACACTGCTACAGTGTGAGGAGGAGGCTGTTACTGAACCTTCTGGATACAGAGGGCTCACACAAGGTCATGCTGGTACAGATACAGTTGTGCACAAATTAAAGCTAAACAAAAAGCATTAAGTGAGACTTCATTTTGCTCATGCTTTATAAACTGTGACAAGGTTGCCTTTCAAAACTTTATTTTCTGAGCCTTCCACCATTAAGATTGCTAAGAACCTTCCTATTTCTTTATTAGCTTTTCAGTTGTGGATACCAAAACCTGACACAGACATCCTCCCAGCAGACACCCAGTGACGACCTCTCTCCTGATCCTATGTCACGTAATCTCGTCTCTTGCAGGGAAGGAACATTAACCTAGATGACAATTAGGACTGACCAAAACTGTGGCACGAAGGTGCTGATTGCAGAATCCTGTCCTATCCCGAACAGGAAGGCCAACTCAGACAAGTAAGGTGAAATGTTTGGCCAAAGTTATCCAGTATGAGAAAGTCCACAATATTCACCTATACTACTTATCCACTCTCTGGATTGTCTGTCACTGCAAAGGGTGAGCATTATTATTGCCAGTTTCAGAAGAGTTTAAAGTTTGGAGGGTTTTTTGTTTCTTTCTTCTAGTGGCACACAAAGAAAGTAAATTAAATGTACTTAACAAGCCAGTGCAACTGTTCTAAAAGAACTGACATTTAGACACCGCTCCATGGTATAACGAAAGATGTTGTGGCCTTCCATTTCCAAAGCGTCCTCAATTCTGGCAGAAATTACATGAAAAATACTCGCCGCACTCCTCACCCTAAAACACTACCTGCCTAAAAAGATCAAGTAGGGAAGATGATTACGATGATCTCTGGCATGGACATTTTGGCTCTGCTTGTCTATTGTTACCTGTTGCATTATTTTCAGGAAACATCTCTTCCTGGGTTGACAAGATATCCGACTCCTCACAATCAGAATCAAGGGATTTCTCTGTTTTAGCGGGCTTACAGACAAGCGTTTCTTTCCTGGTAAGCTCCTCCTCTTCTTGTAGAGTTCTGGAAGAGCAAGACACAGTCACTGACCTAAGAAATTCAAAGCATGAAGTAATACTGCAACATTGTAAAGAAAATCTATCAGCCCAGATGAAAGCTATTCACCTACATATACCACGGCGGGGGGGGGGAATTGAAAATAATAAATGAAAGAGGAAGACCGATCTCTCTCTCCTGGAAAAAGAGCAGGTTCATCCTTGACAGGTGACATTTTCAGAATTGTTTTGTAAGTCTTCTACCAATCTAAGTGATGCTTAAATGGCATAGATTGTCCTACTGACTTCTATTCAATGCGGATTCTAGGAATTTTGTTTCACTTCCTTTTTAATAGTATTTTGTGGCAGGATATAACAATACAAGATAAGCTAAGTATCATTCTATCTGGCATAAAAGACATATAGAGAATTTTCAAAAAACCGAAGCTTCTCTTTTAAAAAGAATTAAAACTATAAAGCTTACAATAGCAAATGCTTTACCTTTCCGACTTCTCTGGCTGGCCTTCCAAAGCAGCGCATGCTTCTGTGCTGGGGAGCGTCTCCGTGTTGTCCCCACGCAGATCTAGCAAGAGAGAAAAACAAATTGTTACTTGAACCACCTGGATTAATATACAAAGAGAAGAATGCACAGTTCTGCAAGTTACAGAAATAACAAGACAAGCTTTGTAAGAAAAAAAATCTTGAACTTTCAATGATAACAATAACAGCAACAAAGGGCAGGATGAGGTTTTTACCAGGGAGGGAATACAATGCCAGGTTGTCTGAATATTCTGGAAACAAACTGAGAAAGAGAGGTGCAAGAATCGATGGCACCACTTGGACAGCTACAAGAAAACAAATGAACTAGCCCAAAGGAATGAGAAGGCAAAATTATTTTAAACTGCCAATGTGCTGTGAACTCATTTTTGAAAACCACTAACGCTGTATTTCCTGTCAAAGAAACGTAACATCCATAATTTAAAGAAATCAGAACTGATAAGAGTAGCAAAAGGATATCCAAGATCGTTGTCACACACCATCTTTAGTATCGTTCTCCACAACTCTGGAAGGGACAGCAGCTCCAGGGTGAAACCGATACCCAGTGTCTCCTTCACGAGGCACGAAGTCACTCTCAAAGTCCTGGCTCTGCGAGAGCTCCAGAGCTGCAAAATGCAGCTGCGACATGCCTGTATCTAACACCAAACCACAGAATTATGGAAGCATTTGTTTGAAAAAGACCTTTAAGATCATCGAGTCCAACCATAACCTGTCCACTACTAAACCAAGCATCCATTACCAATATATACTAAAAAAAAAAAAAAACAGAGCCATCTATCACTGTACAAGGAAAAAGAATAACACCCCATAACAAGAGGGTCTTGCTGAAACTCTGAATAAACTAACAGACTCTGATCTCAGCTGTACTAAATAAAGATACAGTAACAGAACAAGGACAGTGGTCATTAACTCACAAACCGGTGTTAATGAGCAAGGTCTTATGTAATGCTATGAGGTGCGGCAGCAGATTGGGATCTCCCGGAGAGAAAACAATCCTGACTGTACACCACAGCCTGTGCCTGCAAGTCCATGGATGACAACAGCCATTATGCCAGGACTTCTGTTCTTTGCCATAAAAAGGCTCAATCTCCTCATGGTCATGAAGCATCCATGTCTCTTCTAAACCATTTCCTGTCCCCAAGGTCCTTGTTCACAATGATATGAAGTCACCTTTTTTTTTTCCAAATACCAAAGCAAGCAGACCAACTTCTGAAAAACAGCACTGATTTCTGACCCACTATTACCAGCGCCATTACCCGCAGCGAGGCAGGCAAGGCGGCTG
>NW_010178324.1:0-10207 GCF_000695765.1 Mesitornis unicolor | reverse complement strand
CTGCTCCATTTGCGCAAGCCCAGCTACAATCAGATGCAGCACTAATCAAACCTATACTGTGAAATGAAAAACTGCCAGTAGTAAAACTATGGTCTGCAGAATTCTGATTTAATTTTTGAGTCCTTTTTTTAAAGTATCCTCCACAGGTATCATTACCAGAGCTGGGTTTGGTTTTGAGCAATCTTTTTGTGGTTTGTTTTGTTTTTAATGCTGCTTCTATTCGTTAACCGACGATGGAAAAGATCGTCAACCTGGCTTTGTACAAACCAGACTCAACTTTGAAGGTTTTTTTGTTGTTTCGTTTCTCCCCATTCTTCATATAATTTTCAGCAGGGATCAAAACAGCCGTTGTTTTTCTATATCCCAGCCAGGCTGATCAGGCTCATCAAGATGCACATAAACATCAAAGCTGAAACTGAATTCTCGTTTCATTCCTGAGGGTAATGGTAAAAACGGAGGGAAGGACAGTAAACATTTGACTGATGGTTCAATACATGGGAGAGATGAGTCTTCTTCAGACAGACTAATGACACCAAATTGAAGGGCTCAGATGCATCAAGAAATATGCCCTGTACCCAGGCTTCTTTGGTTACTGCCAGAGCTCACATTCAGCCTATTTTTCTATTTATTCTGTTCTGGGACTTCTACCTGGTCCATTCTTCCAAGACACAAATACACAGACTGTTAAGACATACCAACACATGTGGAGGATTACTTCTTTTGCTTTTTTAATCCCCGGTGCCCAACTTGCACACAATTCCAAAGGCACATAAAGAAAACTGGACAACTTAGTTGCATATTTTGACGTTTATGCTTTGGATGTGTAACTTCTCTTGGAAATCAGGATGCTTTGCTTGTCCTGCACTTTGGATCCTTGTTAGGATGCCTCATTTTCTGTAACACTACAGTTGGGCAAGAGTGAAGTTTCTACTACACTATGTAATCTTTTGACCCACATATGTGCCTCTGGATTTTTGCATTTTTCCTAAATAAAACAGACCAAAAATTGCAATAAATAGCTGTGTTATGGATATAGGAAAAATAAATTTAAAATTCTCTTTTAGAAATGTTAAAGCTGCTAATGAACCTAGGCATAGCCCAGGCCCTATTTTAGTTACAGTTTGTTTTATCCACTAAAAGTACACCTATCTAAAGGTACATCTATTAAAGGTATAACCAAGGCAGTGGTCACCAACAACACCCCATTCTGTAAAGTGAATCAAGGTTGAAAAACGTATTGCTTTAAAGTTTACAGGAGCCTTAGACCTTTGTTACATGAAACCAGCCCCTCAGCTTTTCCAGCCAAGTGTTTGACCCAAGGGCATAGGAAGGTCTCTCCCTTTTAAGTCTGGGGTCTGTAGGGGGCTACAGAACCACCCCATACCCGGTTTCTGTAAACACTGCTCATGATTTGAAGTAGGAGCAGTTATTTTAATTAACTATGGGAAATTGTATGCATACACCTGTATGTATACACCTGTATGTGTAAACACACCAGGCAAGGTGTGCGGGGCTGGTGAAACTATTTCCCCTAGCACCTGGCCATAAAAAGAAGTGTCTGCTGATCTGCATCACACTGGTGTCAATAAGTTATTCTCATGCCGGTTTTTTGGTGACAGTTGCCCAAAAAGAATTGTCCTTAGGATTAAAGCTACCATAAAGGGAGCTAATTTCCTAACAGAGAGATTGATGTTCATGCAAGTGTGAATGTGAGCAAAAGTCATGTTGTATAGCTTTGGAAATGAAACGGCTTGGTGCCGTTTCTTCTCCTTACTAAACAACTGTAATTCTGTTGATTTCTGTGTTGTTTCAACAATACAGAACCCTGTGTCAATATAAATGAAGGGAGGAGGGAACAACATTCCTCTCCAGATTTAAAAGCTCTAGTTTAGATTTGATACAAGCAAAATCTGCTCAAGCCTTATATAAAGATCTCCCAAAGTTAGACATTTCATGTGTAAATATCTACACAAAAGCAAATCAATGCACTAAGAATTTCATTAGTGATAGTGATCTGACACCACTTTCTGGATCAAAAGTCTGACATCATGAAGCAATTTGTTCACAAAACTCCTTTAGCTGTGCTATTACAGACTGGACTTAAGTCAAAAAACAGTAGGCTGTCAGTTTTCTGCAATGGGGAAAAAATATTTATTTGTTGCAGATAACAACTTTAAGTTAAGCAACAACTGATTGTTTGGCTTCTACTTAGAAAGGCTTAACAGCTATCACTGTAGATCTCTCTCACGATGGTTGAGTGCTGAATTTAGATTTCAACAGAGCTGTGAAAAGCCCTTTTTCATCTATTGATGTTGCCCTTTGGGGTCCTTCTCTTGTCCCTTGCTGTCAGTCTGAGGTCTGAGTATTTTCTCTGTTACATGTATTTTATCTTCCAGACCATCTTATCTTCTAAACAGGAGGGGGTGATATCTTCCACAGTATGGGTTTGCCGCTACAGACTTGTGCTAACATGTCTTCATCTTTGGATCACCTCTGAGGCATCTTGCTGTGAAAGGGTTAACATCAGTTCCCTCACAGGGTTCCTCAGAGCTTTTTGTCAGGCTTTTCTGACAGTTGTTTAGTGACTGTATTTTAAGGTATGTATGACAAAGGTGGTACACATCATGGGTTTCTCACGTTGCCATACACAAGCAAGCACCATTCCTATTGCTCTTATGGAGACGTGCTCATGTGGCTAATAGCACCTTGAGCTTCCTAAACATGGGTTTTACAGAATAACAGCACTTGGAGGGAAACCTCCAATAGTGAGGTTTATACACAACTTCCAAGAGTCAGCAGTCATGTATCCAAATTGAAGAAAGACCCTTTCTGTGTTGTGTCAAAGTCTGACCTGCTGACTTAGCTAACAAAAGCACATTTTCACTTCTGCCAGCACTTAGAGCAGCAAGAAAACAAGCAATAAGCCAGAAGTTATTTTATGAAAAAACAACATCCTCATGCCTCTGACTGTAAACCTTGAGGCACTGTACTTCTCAATAAGACAACATGAAGTTTATTTCTACATATTGACCAAGAATAACCACCCTCCAGTAGTTCAGTGTATGTATGCCAAAGTTGTCCAACAAGACAGAGGTAAAGAGTAAAATGCACTAGGTTTTTTTTTGTGAAGAGAGGAAAATATACAAGTGGCAGCACTAAAAGAGAAGATACCTATGGAATGCTGTTTTAATGTGGCTTACAAGTGAGACCAAATAAGAGGAATACCAAATAGAGTCCTCAGAAGAATTAGATACAGAACACTACAACTGCCTTACCACTAACAGTTCCTAGTCAACCATTCTTCCAAATCAGAAACTGAACTTATAGTCTTCATGCAGCTATGCGTATCATTGCTATGTCAAACCCATACTTACTGAGAGGTGCTACAACCTGGAAAAGAAATGAACTCTGAGGAAAGCTGGTGCTCAGGTTCTCTGGACATATTTTCAACTATATTAAGATTTCAGAATTTGTACTGTTAAAAGGTACTCAGTGAATATTAAAAGTAGAATTGAATTGAGATTATATATGCTCTCAGCAGGCACCTAAAGTCATTTAATCTTATCCCAGACTTCCTGTAGGAGAAAGTAGGGCAAGGAGTTGCTTCATGCACTGTATGCTCCAGGTTAGTGTGTGTAGACTGTTAAGATTCACGGAGTTCAAAGAATTTAACAGCTCTACACTTCAGGTGGGAAGAGTGAACCTCTTCGGAAGAAGCATCTCCCCCAACCCCTAGGTAGCGGTTCCACTGCACTTCTTTTGCATGAACAGCCCATCTAGCGAGGCTTTGTGTTAACCCCTGCATTTCACAGAACTTAACGTGGCATTCAGGCTTTACTCTGAGTCTATAAAGCGGTAATTAAAAAGACATTTTCCAGCTTATAAATGAAGCTAATCCTCAAGAGTTAAAGTAAATAATCCTGGAAATGTAAAAATCTTGTAATTACACGCCTTCTTTTTTTTTTAAATGTACATGTCAAGGAACAGAAATATTTTGTGATGAAAATTAATTCCTCCTGTTCTGATTCAACAACTCAGTATATTCATCTATGTAATTTTCCTACTGCACTGGTTTTGGCTGGAGCTATGTTTTGGAATTGTGACCAAAACGGTTTTGAAAACCATATTTTAGCTATTACTGAAGAGTGCTTACACAGCATCAAGGCCTTTTCCATGTCTCACATTGTGCCACCAGTGAGTAGGGCTGGGGGTGCACAGGAAGTTAGGAGGGGACACAGCTGGGACAGCTGACCCCAACTGGCTAGAGGGATATCCTATACAATATCATGTCATGCTCAGCAATAAATGCTGGGGGGAAGAGGGAGGGAGGAATTTGAAGGGATTTGAGTGATGGCATTTGAATTCCCAAGTAACGGTCCCACAAGATGAAGCCCTGGTTTCCTGGAAATGGCTAAATATCTATCTACTGATGGGAAATAGTGGATGAATTCCTTATTTTGCTTTGCTCGCACGTGCAGCTTTGCTTTACCTATTAAACTGTCTTTCTCTTAATCCATGAGTTTTCTCACATTTACCCTTCTGATTCTCTACCCCATCCCACTGGGGGAGAGAGAGAGCAGCAGCGTGGGGTTGAGCTGCCTACCAGGGTTAAACTACAACACCCACCCAGAAGCAAGAGACCAATGTTTCATCTTGAATGTACAGTGGAGTTTGATTGTCCCTCACAAACATGGTAACCTGTGCAATACTCATATTGAGTGATTGAGTACTCATATTGGGGGATTGGACTAGATGATCTTTTGAGGTCCCTTCCAATCCCTAATGTTCTGTGATTCTGTGAGTGAAGAGGGGCAGCAACACCATGCACAGTCTGCCAAATGTAGTTTTAAAATACATCAGAATGAGCAACTGCAAATTACTGTAAGAAATGCAGTATTAAGATGTGTATGAGGGAGTGGTTTGGTTCAGTTTCAGATCTGAAATAGGAGAAAAGCTCCAAAAGATGCGTCAACCCATAAGGAAGATTATTTCCTTTTTTCCATGATACAAAATAATAAGAAATACATATGACAAGTTACCCCAATAATTGTGTTCAACTCAATCACATTTTTATTTTCAGCATTTCATATCTTTGAAAATGGAGTGCAACATCAATATACGGCTTCAAAATTAAAATAAAGACTCTCATATTTTCCGAATGTTTTCTTTATTGAATTCTTTTCAGCTGAAGCTGCATATCCATAAAGCAAAGTAATTGCCTGACGAATTTTGATCAGTTCTTATCAAACTCACCCTATCATATTCAGTATTTGTTTACATTTTAGCACTGTAAGCACTGGAACCTGTAGAGTTTTAGAGAAAACAGCATGTGTTAAGTTCTTTAAATCAGACCTAGTATATTCATACAGACACTATGCTACTGCAACTTCTCCATCACATAAATTACATATGACAACTTGGACTAACTCAGCAAACCTTCCTTTCTTGAGCTGTCTGCTGGCACATTGCTAATTAACAATTAATTGCCTTCGACAAGATTCCTGCAGAGCAGATGATGTAGTACTGCAGATGTTTCAGCTAAGAAACATTTCTGTGCACTGTTGAAAAGTATCTAACGATTTTTTACTGCTTTGCTGTTTGTCATCGTATTTTTAATCAGAAATATATTCCTTTTGATAAGTTTTTGTAAAAAAAATATTGCAGTGAGTACTGAAGAAACTCCTCTTACTAAAATACTTCCTTTACAGTTGTGAAAAATCAGCTGTTAACTCACACCAAGCCAACACCTGTGGATTTATATGCTGTGATTGGGTCAAATTGGGATCTAGCTGGTAGGCCAGAAAAGCACGTTGTTATAAAACCACACTGTGCCCAGCAATAGCAACATCTCAGTGTTTTATGAGGCAAAATAGAGAATAGTCTAAAATGTTATGATATTCGCTAATTAAAATGTACAGCTGTCAGTTCTGGTGCATGGATTTCTTTGTTTTTCCCAGCTAAAAGAGGGTGTAGCTGTTAATGTAGGCTGTAATCTAATCCACTAGAAAGGCAAATGGAGAAGATACAAGAGTACCAGATTATGGATCATTTCATATTGCTGGACAATTATTTTCCCCAGTGACTAATTAAAATCAAGCAAAGAAAATCAATGCTTGAAGAACCCTGCAGCTTCAAGGCATACACTACATTTACGTGTGCAAAACTCCATGTCTAGAGGAATGAAGAAGGGTAGGTAAATTCCTGCTTTGCTGGCACAGATTTCAGAAGCCTAATTAGTGGTGATGATGAGAGGGCAAGAGAACACACTTATGAATTGCTGCTCCACTCTTTCAGAAATGAATGGCGTCTATCTGGGTGTTATGATTCATGTGCAGAAGTCAAAATGGGCAGATTCTTATGAGTGGGGAAAAAGCTTTCCAGAAACTTTTAAGGAAGTAATGAGAGTGTTTTTTTTCACATAGTGATGTTTAAAGCAGTTCAGTGGAAGGAAACAATCCGTTCTTCTGTGCTCCCACCGTTATGCACAATGTCTGGTGAATGTAATCCCCAAAGTAGCGTCCTATTTCTTAAAGTTCTCTAAAGTGACTGCCACTGAAAATATGGAGCCAAATGGACCTTTATTCGTTATCCTTTATGGAAGTTCTTACACTCTGGAAGCTCAGAAAAGCATGGCAGTACCAATGATTATTAGCAAGGTTCCTGAGCTAACAAATATAATCCTGGTTTAACCAAAGGGGTTGAATTCTCTAAACTAAAGCTATATGCACGCTTTCCTCAACACCTTTTGAGAAACGGTCGTTATCGTGACATTTTCTAGTAGGTGATACTGTGATGAACACGCTCAAAAAGCTGTAGAGATAATTTTGGGAATGTTTTGTGCTGTTCAAGTGGAAAATAATGGATCATTTCTTTCTGGAGTGAAGGAGCATTATAAATGTTAGGATGAAGTGAATTATTACTCTGATTTATTAAATCCAGGAAATCTTTGAGAACAAGAGAGTCAGTGAACAGGTGGACTTTTTAAATACTTAATATATAAAAGGTTAAAAGTTTGTAATTTCATCTGACACAGAAAGGACTAATGTCTTGTAATTCAACCTGGACTATAAGGTAATCTTATTAGTTTCATTAAAACTATGCCCTGAATTAATTTCTTCCAATATCTATAAAGATAAAGATACATACATGACAGAAAGAAAGGTTTTCAATCAGGAAAGAGTTTCTTTTGAGGTTTAAAGGCAGAAGTAAGGGTTTGGAGTAGTTAGCGATTAATGTAACTAAATTCAGGTCTTTGCAAGCAATGATAAGTATTACATTTCAGATACTTGCATTAAATTGATTTTCAGTTGTAAGCTGATTTCTATTTCAGTTTTTTAAAGCTTATTCAGAGTTTTCCAGTTCAGTCCTGGGTTTGACAAGAGCCTTGAACAAGGACCAGAGCATTGTGTCCCTGCTCTGCAGCTGAGCTAGTCAACCCTTTGAGACACAACTGATGGTTCCACCTGCTTTCAGTAAAGAGAAAACTTCTAAGTAGTTTTTTTATACATTTTTATACAGGGTTTCCAGAGCAGCTGCTTTCTACTGTGCTGCTTGCATATTCAACTCGAAGGAATAATTATGTGTGTTCATTTGCTGTATGGCCAATAAATCTGCAACACAGACTGCACCTATTAAACACGGATTTTGTGAACTGAAACACAAATCGCTGTATACCAAATGGTACTATACACTGAGAAGCACACTGGGTTTTCTGCACTGATCTTTATTGCAGGACTATGATTGCATCACAGCGTATTAACCATGGAAATGGAGTGACATCCTCCAGCAAGACATCAACTTAATCTTGTGCTGATTGCTACAGGAGACTCTCCATACTGTATACACAATTTTTGAAACACAGTGGCTCTACGTGGGTTTATTTTTTAATAATTTGTTTCAGTGCTACTTTGCTAACAGCATCCTGAAGTTCTAAGTCTGCTTTTATGTTTGCAAATCAGAATCCTGGCCAGACACAGAAAACAACCCATCCACGGCTCCATTTGATTTAAACAAAATTTGGCTGCTGCCTAATGGCTTGTTCAGGAAGTGTTTGGGTTGCATTAAAATGAAGGGGCCAAAGAAAGTTCCTGAGCTGCATTCAAAATCTAATGTTAAAGGTCAAAATACCATCATGAATGGCACCTAATCTGTGTAGCGGCAGAGCAGAAGCCTTCAGGAGCTCCTTTACCTTCAAAATATGTCACTCTATTCCTAGCTGAAGCAAATATAAATTACAGTTTCATATTAACACAAATTAGACATTCAAAAAACCTTATTTGAAGAAATGGTAGTAGCTAAAGGCAATAAACTTAAGTTCTATGGTTCATGTTTTTTCCCCATAGATAGTTTACACTTAATGAGGACTATTGTTTTACAAGACAGTATTCTAACATAAATGGTATTATCAGGTCTAGTTGGGTAGGCTAAAATATCTGAAAATCTGTCCAAATCTACAATTTCACTACACAAACATCTTCCTATTCTAAATCTTGACTGAAAGTTGATTTTCACTCTGCTTTTACAGCTACAAAGAAATTAAAATAATTAACAGCAACAGGGCTAAACCTCCGTTCTCTAATTTTACAAAACATAAAAGGTATTTAAACCTCCTGTCTTCCTGTCTAGTTCAGATCTCTTAGAAGAAAGAGATACATCTTACATCTATGCTTGTATTAAATAAAAAAAGGGGTCGCAATATAGTGTATTCTGCTAATGTGTAGTTTCTTCACATGCCCCTCTTATATTTTCAGTCTCTAAGACATTCTTAAAGTGCCTTTCCCCAAATGATACCTCCTAACTGTTCCTCACCCCATCATATCCACCCCTCCAAACACTATGTAACCGAGCCTTACTCAAATGGAAAGGACTTCCATACAATTATAGTAGATGGAGAATATAATGCTAATTGTTTTCTTTAAGGATTTGGGGGAGGTGGGTTGTTTAGAAAGCGGCTCCTGATGATAAAATTCCCTTTCGATAACAATAATAGTCTTTCCTTTCTCATTAATGCATCCCTAAAGTATGGAAAAACTAGTGCCTGCAAACTCCATCCCAGTTCTAAATATGACATTGAGAACTAAACAATAAGAGTAGGACATAATGGCCATTTTAAAATAATTGCAAAACTGTAGCATACTGCAGTCTCTATTGACCTAAGAAGACAAGCAATATATTTCTCAAGATTTTCTACATCAGTACATCAAAAAACTTGAACAGCTAAAACTCACATGAGGCATCACAGCCCCATCGAGTGTCACCACTCCTCCCAGTTTGGTGTCATCCCCAAACTTGCTGACAGTGCCCTCTGTTCCCTCATCCAGGTCATTGATGAATGTATTGAATAGTACTGGTCCCAGTACCGACCCCTGGGGGACCCCACTGGATCCAGGCCTCAACTGGACTCTGTCCCATTGACCACAACTCTCTGACTTCTTCCCTTCAACCAGTTCACAATCCACCTCACTACTCATCATCCAGACCACACTTGCTCAGTTTAGCTGAGGATGCTATGGGAGACAGTGACAAATGCTTTACTGAAATAAAGATAAACCACATCCACTGCCCTACCAGCATCTCTCCACCTGGTTACATCCTCATATAAGGCTACCAGGTTGGTCAAACATGACTTCCCCTTGGTAAAACCATGCTGACTGCTCCTAATGACCCTCTTGTCCTTGATGTGGCTGGACACTAGCATTATAACTGTATTAAAGACATTAATTTTCAAATTAATTTTAAGATTAAGGACAAAAGCCTGTCACTCTGTGTATTATTTTGCATATTGGCATGAAGGGAGTATCTTTCCTGTTAAGTGGTTTGTATATGTTAGACTACTACACTGATGAACTATCTGAAATCCATTCAAAACCTTGTACTGTTCATTAGAAGAGCAGTATTTCTCTTTGTCAGACAGATAATCAAGCTCCTACTGCAAACAGGACAAAGCCAAATCCCGGAGAAATTAAATGTAAGTTTGGATTTAAATTTTTCATTTAGTTCCTCCACTTGAGACTAGCTCAAAATATATTAGCAAATACAAAAATATATCTACATTTTGTGGGCATAGGAAAGGATGTTAATGTACAAAGATGTTGGTGTATATCTAGACATGATTAATTATGTTGCTCATGGCTTAAAATGGGCCTCCCACTTACACTGCTGTGGGGGTTTTTTTAATTAATACTGACTGACTTCACAGAATCCCAGA
>NW_010178323.1:14013-15643 GCF_000695765.1 Mesitornis unicolor | reverse complement strand
GAGGGCAGCGCCGGGCATCGGACGTTCCGGGAGGGGCACGGTCCTACCCTAGAGACCGGGATGTTCCCGGGGTGCTCCGGTGTGCGCGGCCCCGGGCTCAGGACCGTGCAGCACAGCCCAGGAGCACCGGGTGCGCGCAGCCCTCGCACCCAAAACCGTGCACGCTCCCGCGGTTTCCATCCATCCCAGTCAAATTCGGAGTTAACGAGTCCCGAATTAATCCGCCCCCATAATTTGGGTCAAATCTGCACCGAATCGGAGCGAGCACATTTAATTTAACGTGACTGGTGCAACTGTTTCCTGCACGGTTCCTTTTATATATGTATATATATTATTATTTTTGCCATCAGCACTCAGTACATTGAAACAGGAAACAAATTCAAAGGCCACGGTCCAAAAATTTTCATCAGCAGTAAAATATTTTAAAAGTGACCCTTGGAAAACAAAAAAAAAAGCCACAAACCAAAAAACCCCACCAAGGCCAAACTCCCTGCGCTGTCATAAAAAACCTGGGACTTTTATTAGTTCTTAATAATTCGCAAGGTGAGGACGAATCCACTCCTGGCTGTCCGTGGTAACTCCTGAATCACAGAGGATTAATAAAAACCCCCAAACTCAGGCTGCTATCCTTCACCTGCAATATGCAGCTCCAAAAAAAGTGGTGTAGATCAAGTGATTTTAGTTAACACACAGCCTTACTCTGCTTTGACGCTTGCTCTGAGCAGGTCATGGGCTTTGCACGGGAGGGAAATGGGTCCAAACCACCCAAAATTCCTGTTTGGAAGACAGGAAAATTCAGCATGGTCTATGCCCTTGCCCTGCTTCAGCAAAAAACAAACAACCCCAAAATCCTCCAAGCAAAGCATTTAAACCTGCTCCGTGTGGCCTGGAAAGAAGCCATAAAACCACCCAGCGAAACAGCATCTTCACTTTCTTTTTAAGGAATTAATTCATTACACATAAACACCCTGGGAATAACCCACGGCCCCAGAAAAAGCAGCAATCCAAACCCATCTCTGCTTAAAAAAAGCCCAACCCTTTATTTAATTTCTTCCTCTTTCTCCCTTTTCTTTACAACCTCCCGCAGTGGCACACCCGGCTCCCAGCCGCCATCTCCGCGTGGCTCCTTAGGTTTCCAATTAACCGCGTGGGGCGGGAAGCCGGTAGGATTGGGATCCAGAGCAGATCACATCATGCACAGGAGCACGTCAGCCTCCCAGCCTGACTCTGATAGGAATTTCTCCCCGCTCCAAGCGGATGATGTTATTTTATTAATAATAATTTATTAGCCCGCGCTACCTGAGGAGGTTTTCCAGCGATTCCTGGAGCCACATGCTGTTCTGGAGTCAATCCGGGAGCAAACTGGATTGATTTATGCCTGCTTGAGTTTCCTAAGCTACCGGGTCATCCTTTACTACTGTTTGCTATTTTTCTGCAGATTTGGGAGTTTCCCAGCAAAAAGCATTGCCAAAATAGCGACTCCCAGTATTTTCCCAGTAAGGGGAATGCTCTTACACACATTTTACAACACGATGGGCTCGATTTGTGGACGCAGGAGGAGCAACACTGATGTAAACCCTGAGTAATTCAGTGGTAAATCTGGTCTGTGCATCTACTTATAGGGACCTAT
>NW_010178323.1:8512-13976 GCF_000695765.1 Mesitornis unicolor | reverse complement strand
CTGGAATTTGATGGCTATAAAGCATCAGTGGGAAAATGGGAATAAGGCATTGAGGGGATTTAGAAGAGCAGAGGGGTCACAAGAGCGGGTTGGCTGAGCTGAGCAGAGGATAGGAAGGATCCTAGGAAGGATGTTTCCATCAGGAATAAGGTAGGATTCGTGGCTGCAGCACCAGGTGCTGGTGTGACCTTGCTGGGACACTGTGGTCACTTCAAGGGGACAATAAATTCAGATTTATGCAGTCACCAGCGTAAATACTGGGAGGGTATTTTATAAACTGAGCCTACAGAGCTTGGCTTGCTAAGCTGAGCAAAACGAGGCTGAAAGGGAGTACAAATCCTACAAACACATGGTTTATCCTAAAGAAAGACATCCAAATAAACCAAAGAATGACAAAAGCTGTTAAACTAAAGAACAGCATTATCACAAGGACAAGGAAGGGAAAATATCCAGGAATAACTTGGGTTGGAGATCAGGAGAGCCCCTGGAGGGAAAAGATTTGGGAACAAAAGAGCAGACCCCCATTTCAACACATACCTGGTGCTGTTCTCGCATCATTCAGGATGTCTTATGGCATCCTACAGCTGCTGAAATGCTGTAGATGAGGAAATACACCAATAAAATAATTATCCCTGGCTTGGGAGCAGCGCTATTCACAGGGTTGGGTTGACCCTAATAATCCTAATAATCCCCCCCTGCAATGGGGCACCTCCCTTGCCTACTGCTCCCCGTTGTCTCTGGGGTACAATCCTGAATACATGGACAGAGAAGCTCCCATAAAGTTTATTTTCTCATCCCACTATTCTTCTTTAAAAGTGAAATTGTTATATTTGCACTGCTATCATTAATTAAGGGCTTTTTCCTACCGGGAAAGCCTTTGGCGTTGTTTGAAATTCCAATTATTCAACTCAAAATGATGAAAAAAGCAAGGTGGGGGAAAAGCCAGGGCAGGTGCCTCCTTAATGAGCTGAAACGCAGGACCCGGCTGTACGGGCGCCAAGGGAAGTCATCTAAAATGAATGTCACACCTGGTTATAAATAGGGTGGCACAACGCAGTGACACGTCCCACGGCGATGGGTTAACCCTTTTCCATAAGCAGTCTGCAAAACAGAAATGATTCAAAAGTTTTGAGGAATGATTTTTGCTCTACTCTGTCTTGGGTTAGCAACTTAAAACCAAAGTAAGCGTTTATTTAAGGCTGAATAACCTTTGGACAGGGAAGACTGAAGATATTGCTCTCAGGATGGCAATTAAATGTTATATGTATAATGAGATAAGTGCAAATAGAGACTAACACAAAGAGGTAAGAGGCAAGAAATCCTTTATTGAAGGGGTAAAGGCAGAGTCACAAACAGACTTCTTTCCAAGTCAAAACCAAGTACAAACAAGAGGCTAAAAACTGGAAAATTATACTTTCAACCCCCTTAAAATGAAAGTCCAAAGCTTAATTTTGGTTGGATTTGTTATGCTTACAGAGCTCAGTCGGCGATCGCACCCCGATTTGGGGGCACCAGGGAGGAGGGAGACAGCGGTCACACACCAAAGTGGTTAAATGACAAGAAGAGATGACCCCGCTGCAGATTTCGGAGTGGGGACGAGGGAGCAGCATGTTAAAACACAGACAGTTTTTGTTTTAGTATTATTTTTTCAGTCTTTTCCCTCCTCTCCTTTCCAGACAGCTACTGTACAAAACCAAACAGAATTTTATAATAAATACCTAACACAAGAGGCTCAGTACATCGCTACAATCCTTCACTGAAGGGAAACATATATATACATATATATATCCTAAAATATAACCTCTTTGACTTAAATCAGCGTAAAGGCTACGTGTTTCTATGAGAAGGCAAGGGCAGGAGCCCCACTTAACATCACCTACACCCCAACACCTCGATTGATGGTCTCCCCATCCTCCTCCTCGCTGGAAAAGCAGCAGGATTTGCATTTGGGAAGGGAGTTTTGGTGTCTGGGAAGGGAGATTTTGCATCTAGGAAGCTCCAGCAAAGCGACCACGCAGTGAATATAAAAAATAAACCTGGAAGAGAGACCCTTGGCGTGCACGACTCCTGTGTGATAAGTACAGATGTTTTCCCTGGCAGCGTCTCAGGGTGAAATTTCTGACCCATCCTAAATGCTGGTTACGGTGCTGGAGAGGAAACACACGCTGGCCTTTTGAGTTCAACCCCTCGCAGACTCCAAGGGGAGAAGGAAAATAACCCGGCAAGGCTACATGACTTTAGCATCCAACTATTTGTTAGAGCAAGAGAGAAGGCTTAAATTCCTGGAGATTAATTAGCAGACAGAACATTGCCCGAAGGTAGGTCTGAATGCATCCAAACTCTGCAGCTGGCCTTTATTTTGTGTTTTTTTCTTTCCTTAAGAAAAAAAAAAAAAAAAGGAGCCAAGCCCTTTGTACCCACGATCCTTGGCTGTAGCTCCCTGCACCAGGTCCAAGCATCTGCATGTATCCCAGAAAAGCAGAGGTGAAGAGCCTGGGCTCATCCCTGCTGCGAGCTGAATTATCTCCAAAATTAAAGTAGAGCTGATAAAATGAGCATGCAGGGGACCAAAAGCAAAGGGTGGGAGAGGAAGGGCTGGCACATCCCAGCATCCGCTCCAGAGGAAGAACAGGGTATCACAACGAACCGAGTCTGCAACTGTGTTTGGAAACCCTACAGATACGCTTATTTTCCCTCTTCAATTACAACCTGCCTGCGGGCAACCAGCCAGAAAGAAAGGAAGAAAGCAAGAAAAAGAAGTGGTTCCTCCCCGTTTTGCTGCTGCTTTTCCCCGCTCTGAGGTAGACATCAATGGGGTGGGGATGAACCGCTGCACAGTGGTCATCCACAGGGCGAATGAGCCCGCAGCATCCTTGCCACCCTGCCCCGAGCCCATCTTGGCTCAGCACTGCCGTAGTGCACAGGCAGCGGTGTCTGGCGGTGGCCCCGGGGCGCTGCATTTCTCCGGGGCGATGATTTTACCGGCATAATCAATGCACGAGGCGTTGCGCGTCCGCACGCCATCGCCGCAGGTTTGGGAGCATGGGGACCAGGGACCCAGGCGCCAGAGCGGACAAGGGACATCGCCGCAGGGTTTGATGTCCTCGGGCTTGAGGGCTCTGTCGCAAGTGGAGGAGGTTTGACCCTCCACATCCCGGCAATCCACTGTCCGCCTCTGCCAGCCGGAGCCGCACGTCTTGGAGCACTCGGACCAGTCGCCTAGGACCCACTGGGAGGTCAGCATCGGTCGGATGACGTTGGCCGACTTCTTCTCTTTGCCTTTCTGCTTGGTGAAAGGGACGTCCTTGGGGATGAAGAAGGTGTACTTGACTTTCGGTGGGAAGACCTCGCTGGCGATGGTCAGCAGCTGGACGGTCAGGGGCTCCGGGAGCTGTCGGAAGCTCTGCAGCCTCTCCAGGGTCGTCATGGAGCCACTGTATTTCAGGATAGTCCCCTTGATGGGGATGTCCTGCTCCATGGCTGAGATAGCGAAGTCCCCGTTGAGCAGGTACTTGCCCTCCAGGGTCCTCAGGGCCAGGTAATTCCCATCGTGACGGACCCCGCGGTGGCTGCGCTGCTTGATGTCGATGTTGGTTGCTCCGGCGGGGATCGTGACAATGTCGTTGTAGCCATATCTGCACAGGGCAAAGGGACATGGTTACTTTCCTGACTTTATTTAGGAGATAACACTTGTCCGTGGTATCATGGCTCTGAAGCCGTGCCTCTGTAACCCAGAGCACTCAAGAGCTGGAAATGCTGCACTCATGACTTGATATCAACTCTAAAGCCTTTCCTAGAAGGGCACACCAGCAAAACCCTCCCTATATCCATGGGCACCCTGGGCTTATCTTTGGAAGGGTTCAGTACTCAAGCCCTCAGCACCCCGTGCTGTGGTAATTACTTGCTGCTGTAATTAAATCCCCATGGTTAACACTGCGGTCAGTAATTAGGTTTAGAGTATTTTGGAACAAAGCGTTTGGGTCAAACTCTGCTCCCTGTCACCCTGGCCTCCCTAACCCTGATCTTAATGGGATCTCTTCTTGGCTGTAGCTACCAGGCTAATCTCTCTTTAGTCAACCACAAACAATTCGTAGGAGAGTGGAAGCCCCGTTTCAGCTATTTCTTTGGAAGAAAAACCATTTAGGAAATCTAATTTGACTGTGTGAGTCACCTCGCCGCATGGAATTGGACGCGTTGGGCTTTTGTTATGATCTTTTCAACAAAAGCCTTAAATTCAGCTCTTTGGCAAAGCAACGGGGATCTTGGGTAAGAGAAGCCTTGTCCCAGGACTGAAATTCACCCCCAGGCCCAGGGAAAAGCTATTGCACTGTTTATATCCCGCATCAGCCCTTAAATATGTGTATAACTCACTGCACTGGGGTGGGATGCACATTGTATTTCCTAAAATGCATGTGGCTTACTTGGATCGGTTGAGCGAGCCGGATATTTTCCTGCAGGTCGAGCCATTGCCACCACACACCCCGCATTTGTCCAGCTTTTTGGAGGACCCAACGATGTGGTCACAGCCAGCCTTGATGCATTGGCCATGGACACAGATGGAGAGGGTCTCGGGTCCACACAGAGTCCCATCAATCACCTAGGAAAAGATGGATGTAAAGGAGCATTAGGGCATTTAATTTGGGGAGGGTTAGATTGGATACGAGGAAAAATTTCTTTATGGAAAGAGCGGTCAAGCATTGGAAGGGGCTGCCCAGGGAAGTGGTGGAGTCACCATCCCTGGAGTGGTACAAAAACCCCATCGATGTGGCACTTCTAGACATGGTTGTGTTGGGTTGACAGTTGGACTTGATGATATTAGAGGTCTTTTCCAACTTTCTGTGATCTGAAATAGGGTAAAGAGGCGTGATTATCATCCCCAAGTGTCTTACTTTGGCCTCAAAGACTTTAAATTCACTCCTCCCTCTGGCTCGGCAAAAGAGCTTGCATCGGTCTCGGGGGGACACTCCTGCGTACTTGGGAACCCACTCCAGGCGATTCCCTTCCAGATCCGTAAAGTTGTAGCTGTTGTACTTCTCGCACTGCTGCTCCCGAAAGCTTTTCCCTGAAAGGAAAAGCAAAACATGACCCAAAATCTGTGGGAAGCCATCAGGAACCAACATCCCTTCTGCAGGAGCAAGCCAAGGATAGCGGGAATGCATGAGGAGGGATGCATGCATGTCCCACCCGGCCAGAGAGGACCACAACCCCCAGCAGAAAGCTATTTACCCCCCCAAAAATATGAATATTCAAGGAAGAGTGGAGCAAATCCTGGAGAAATAGGGGAGGGAGGGGAATGTGCATATGGGAATTTCACCCTTGGGCTTTGCGAAGCCGGGCTCACCGTCGGGCGGGCACTCGTCGGTGTGGCAGGACTGGTACTTGGTGCGCTGGCCCTCGCAGTAGCTGCCGCCGTGCTGGGGGTTGGGGCTGTCGCCGGGGCGGGGGGGGGGAGGGGGACCACCCC
>NW_010178323.1:2613-8456 GCF_000695765.1 Mesitornis unicolor | reverse complement strand
TGCCGGCTGCAAGAGGTCACAGCAAACCATTAGATCCATCCCCAAGCCTGTCCATCCTCAGCTTTCACTCCCTGGGTGAGCAAAGGTCTGAAGCAGAGCTAAAATCCTCCCCCCACATTGCTGGGACCGACTTCCACCAGTCTGTTCATGTGCTTTAAGTTAAGCTTGGGTTTAAGTACTTTGCTGGCTGACTCAGAAATCACTGCTAATTCCCCCAGCAGGGCAAAATGCAATTATTTAGTTGCAGAACTGTGGCTGCTTGCTGTGGTTCAGAGCAGCTCAAAGAGTGGTCAAGCATTGGAAGGGGCTATCCAGGGAAGTGGAGGAAGTCACCATCCCTGGAGGGGTTCAAAACATGTGTGGATGCGGCACTTCAGGACATGGCTTAGTGGTCATGGTGGGTTTGGGTTGATGGACTTGAGGATCTCAGAGGCCTTTTCCAACCTTAATGATTCTATATCCAAAAAATAAATCAGGCAAGTTCAAAGCTACTCCAGGAGGTGGCAAGACTGGGGTCAGAGGTTTGGGAATCCCAAGAGGTCAAGCCTGTTGATCCCCAATCCCCCTCATTACCTGGGGCTTCAGGTCATCCTGTGGCACGCAGCGGCTGTCCCAGCACAGCCCATTGGCTTTGCAGGGGGTGCCGTCAGCCCACGGCAAGCTCCCATTCTTGGTGTGGCAAAGGGGCTCCCCGCTGCCGGTCCTGCACCAGAGCTGGGCGCAGATGTCCTCCTCTGTGGTGTTGGGGCAGTGCTGGAAGTCCTTGCCGAAGATCTGCTGGCACTGCTGGTCCAGGCTGTACAGGGCTCCTTGACCCGGCATTTCGGCAGGGAGGGTGAGGGGGTCGGCCGGGGCATCAAGCAAGCAATCGCCTGGGCAAGGAAGAGATGAGTTGAGGCTTGACACCATGGGTTGACCCTCCCTCTGTGGTCTGCTTTAAGCCCCCTTCATCCCACACACCTCCAGGCATTGCAAAGAGCCTTAGAAATTGAGGACAAGGCTTTTTTTTGCGTGATGAGGCTCCTTACCGTGCCCTCCATCCAGGAACTCAGTGAGGTACATTGCGCTGCAAGGGGACCAGGGCTGAGTCTTGTTCAGGTGGATGAAGAGAGGAGCCATCATATGGTGCTTGCCGAGGGGCCCGAAGAGCCGCTCGCAGGTCTTGGAGTCGTCGTGGGGCATGCTGAGCACGTGGCCTGGGGAGCAGAGGGCGGGGGCGAGGTGTAATGTATGATGTGTAATCTGTAGTCTATAATCTATAAGTTATCAAGCAGTGCCTATTGCTGCAAAAGCTATTTGCTTCCCTAAATCAGGAGCGATAAACAGAACGGTGCTTGCTAGCTGGATCTCTGTGCTGTACGCAAGGCAAAGCATCCCGAATTAGGCAGTACGTCACTAGGAAGAGCAAACCAAGGGGCACAAGTGCTTGGTCCCACACCTTAGCTCATCGCATCAAGCTAATGCACTGATTTAAACCAAATTGGGCAATTCTAAACACCTTTGTGGGTGCAAATCAACTTCTGCCAGTGCCAGAAGCCCCTCAGCGCTGCACAAGGCTTGGTGGGGAGTACCCAACTGGGTGCTACATCCCCTCCCAGCAATGGGGCTGGCCTCCCCAGGCTGAAAAAGCAGAACCCCCATGGGAAAAGGGAACATTACCCAGTTCGTGAGCCAGGGTGTAGGCTGCCTGCAGGCCCTCGTCCTCGATCACCGAGCAGCTCTTGTTGCGGTCGCACATGGTGCCGATGTCCGCCACTCCCAGCGTGTCGCAGCTCTGGTGCCCGCAGAAGTCCTGTGTGCGAGCAGCACCGAGGGGGGGACATAAGGCAAGGTGATAGGGTCCCATTTGCAGCATCCCAAACATCTCCAAGAAGAGCTGGGCAAACCTCCAGTTGAAGACCTCAACCCCTTTCCTCTCCCCCACCCAAAAGCATCCCCCCTTCAGACCTGTCTGGTCAGGAGGATGGCGGTGTCGTAGTGCTCCGGGTGCCGGTCGCTGGGGGGGTTGAACTGTTGCTGCCAGCTGCAGAAGTTGCGCAGGGTGCCCCCGCCGTTGTCTGACCCCTCCGGCCCCGCTGCCGCCTCGTCCACCACCAGCACCTTCACCACCACCAGGTTGATGGGGTTCTTCAGGCTGGGGTGCTTGTAGATGCGCGCTGCCAGGGACATCAGGGTTAGGACGTGGTTCTGCAGGGGCAGAGAGGGCGAAACCTGTGCCATGGGGCTCTTTTTTTTGGTTAGGAAAGGTGAAATCAACCTCATTTATGAAGCCTACCACATCCAGATGGACTCAGGCCTGGGTTGATGGACTGAGTGCTGCCTTTTCTATACGTGATGCTTTACACCCTGCGCTGGTGGGACAATCCCACCCCTACATCCCCATCCACCTCGTATCACCTGCCATGAACTCTGTGCACCCAGAAATCCTTCAGGAAACCCTCACACGAGTGCTCTTGCATATTCCCAAAGCATTAACCCTGCCCTCGCTGCCCCGGGGCGGGAGCCGCCTCATACACAGCATCTCAGTGGTGCAAAACCACCCTGTGTCAGTCAGGTGGGTTTGAACCCAACGTCCTTGGTGACAAAACTGGGCTGAAATCCTTTGATAGGTGAGTCTTTGCTGAGCAGCATCCCTGCTCGGGCAACTGGGATGACCAGAGATGATTTAATATGTCAAACGCGCCAGCGATGTTTAGGCTGATGTAAACATCTTATCGCAGCATCGAAATTCCTCCTCTGCTTGGCACCCGTTCACGGCCCCGGAGTCAGGGCAAAAAAATGCAGCTATTACACAATGCAGGATTGGGAAAGAGAAAGTGGCTTCCCTCCTCCCCAGACAAATTACACCCCACGGTCTCGCTGCAGCGCCACTATCTAATTAAACTGGAAGGGCTTGGTGGAAGCCCTCTCTGATGGCTGAGTTTCATCCAAACATTCACATTTCCTGCACAGAGCTGGTTCATCTCACCCATGGTGATGCTGCTGGGACGATGATATGCACCAAAATGCCATTTTCTTAGCAACCGAAGAAGATTTAGGAAGATAGAGCTGCTCACCCAGGGTGGTTGTGGCTCTTTTCAATTAATCTGCCACATTTTATCCTGGTGCTGGCAGCTCCATGTAAACAGATGTCTCGGATCCCAAGTCCTGTCCTGCTCATTATCCCAGGGCAGGCCCCAGCAGGGACGATGGGAGCACTGAGGAGACCGGTTTATTTAGACTGGCCAGATCCCCGCGACGTGACTCACATCCCAGCCCGAAGCATGCAAGAAATGTCACTGAGAAGTCATCACCCAGGCAAGATTTAACAAAAATTGGGGAACTGTTTACCCTATGGGGAAAGTTCATTGGGAACCTTCCTAAAAATACCACAAAGCCTTCCTAAAATTACGTTGTGAAGATCTAGAAGGATGCTCTAAGCTGCACACCATGGGGTCATCCCTCATTTCCAAGAGGGCAAATCGTGCCGCATCCTTTTCTAACCCATTACAGGTTTCTCTCCATCCCGGTGTTTGTTACCTGGGAGATCTCAGTCCCTGAAACAAATCCCTTGGGACACCGACCCTCACATCCCTAGGGTTATGTCCAGCCAAAAAACCCTTTCAGGAATGGAGGGACTCGGAAAACACCCATACGCCTTCCCTTCATCTGGAAAGCGAACCAAACAAATAGCTATTTAAAAGGTCAAATTCACTTGTTCCACCATCTGGTGTCTATTTATACCCATCCCTGGACCGTGGGGGTGTCAGTTGGGTTTCGGAGGGACCCCTACTGCTCTGGGGAGAGCAGAGATCCACCTGCATCGCCTTGGCTTGGCCACGGGGTCGGAGCTGGGGCCAAAAGCAAATTACAGCATCCCCAGGGCTCAGGACTGAGCAATTTTGGCCAACAAGCGGCTGCAGATGAGTTGACTCCCACTCATCCCATCCTCCCCGTGCTTTTGTAAGTGGGATCTGGCTTGAGGAGCCACCCAGGAGGTAACGCTGCTTTCTCCAAGGCTGGAGCTGTGGATATTGGGATCAGATCATTGAATCACAATATCATTAATGTTAGAAAAGCCCTCTAAGATCCTCAAGTCCAACTGTCA
This sequence comes from Mesitornis unicolor, assembly GCF_000695765.1. Classification (NCBI taxonomy): domain Eukaryota; kingdom Metazoa; phylum Chordata; class Aves; order Mesitornithiformes; family Mesitornithidae; genus Mesitornis; species Mesitornis unicolor. The sequence continues at coordinate 4,369 of NW_010178323.1, read as the reverse complement.
ACCCAACCCCACCACGGCCACTAAACCACGTCCCCAAGTGCCACATCCACACGGTTTTTGGACTCCTCCAGGGATGGTGGCTCCACCATGTCCCTGGGCAGCCCCTTCCAGTGCTTGACTACTCTTCCCTTAAATAGATTTTCCCTAATAACCAACCTAACCCTCCCCTGGTGCAACTTGAGGCCATTTCCCCTCATCCTATCACTTGTTACTTGGGAGAAGAGACAAACGCCCACAAGAGGTGTGGGTATCGGGATCAGATGTGGGGCAGTTTGGGGAGACCAGAGGCTCAAACGGGCTGGTTTCTGCCTTTGTCCAGCTGGTCAATACAGCTGGAAAATCAGCCCCTTACCTCAAAAAGGGGCATGAAGATAAATTTCCCCCTCAAAAAATGAGGGGAGATGCCTTTTGTCCAGCACACTCGCATCACAGCAACTCCGATATCCCTCCTGCCACAGCATCACTGCTGTGGGAGAGAGGTACCAGGGGCATAACACGATATGAGGCTGCAAACAGCACACGCAGAGGGAAAAATATGGGAAAAATAAACATAAACCAGAGCATGGGGAACTGAAGGGGTTGGTTTTAACCTGATAATGTTGAAGGATTTTGCTTTCTGACAGGCTTTGGCAAAATCTCTTCCTCTTTGTGGGAACCACTCGGAAGCTGAAGGCTGCAAAGATCCCCAGACTGTTTTGACGGGGTTTTTAAATTATTGTTATTATTTTGGGGGGGGAGAAACTGCTTTTATGCAGACACTGACTATTACTGTGGTATGCACATAATGATCTAATATCATCAGACACACCCAGCGCAGAAGGATGCTCTACCCAACCTGAGGCTGTACATTTGGAGTTTTTTTTTGTTATAAAGTTGTTTGCTTTGGGTTTGTTTTTCCCCTTCCTTTCTCCCTAGAAGCCAGCATTTCTGTAGGGGAGGGAAAAACACTGAGATTCCTGGAGCACAGACAGAAAGAAGCAAACAAGGGGTCAGATGCTTTTAAAAAAACAAGTGGTAAAAACATATCCCAGCCTGATCCTCTCCCCCAAAGCCGTGTCTGCGTGCTGGCTCAGATGCCCACAGCACCGGTAGCAGGAGAAACTGAGGCACAGGCGGGACTGCCACCGCCTCTTTGAGGGCACGGATGAACACGAAGCAAAATCCCATCCCGACAGCTCCTGGGCTGCATTGGTGGGAGCCAACTCCCTCCATACCAAAGCCCTTACTAACAGCAGATGTTTAACATGAAGCGAGCAGAGAAGAGCGGGGCTAGGGGAGGATTTCGGGAGGCTGCCCGGTCCTCTGACCCCCTTGCACCAAAGCAGATGCGAGCCTGGGGACAAATCCCAGAGGAAAAGCACCAGCGCTGGATGGCAGCATCAGTGCAAGGTCCTCTTTTTGCTTTGCAAAGATCCCCTTTAATCCCATCCTGGTTGCTTTTGGAGGCGCCGGCTCCTTTTGTCAAGGGATTAAGCTGCAAAATAGCCCAAAACGGACCTAGGAGCCGGACACGAGGGGACGTGAGGCTCCAGGGTGGCTCTGGCTTTACCTCCAAGGTCACTTTGATCCCTGTGCTGCACACTCCAGCACCCGTCTGATCTTAGAGGGAAGGGATTGCAACAGCGCTCCTAAAACCTCATGAATCTGCCTGGTAAAGAAACTGGGCAAGGAATCCCAGTTTAATCCAATTGTGCCCCAGTCCTTGGCCATTACCAGCTCCTGGAGTCAGGGATCGCAGATTAAAAGAGCAAGAGGG
>NW_010178323.1:0-2582 GCF_000695765.1 Mesitornis unicolor | reverse complement strand
GAAAAGAGAAGGAGATCGCAGCCATCGCGTTCGCAGAGGAAAACTTGGCAACGCGTCCCATCCGCACCCGAGAGAGCGGAGAAATCCCACCGCAGGAATCCCACGCTGCTGCCAACCGGGAACGCCGCGGCCGGTCCTCGTATCCGCCTGTCACTTTTAGGTGTCTCAGCAAACGTCCCCGAGCCTCGCACGGCATCTCTGTGAGCACAGCCCGTGCTGCAGGTGCTCACCCCAAACGCCCTTGTTAATGCACGTTGGAGGGTCAGCCCCTATCCCATCTCCTGCCTCAGTTTCCCCATACTCACTTAATTCTGTTAGTGATGCTCACTGTCATTTTTTCCCCCAATAATTTTGGGTCCTTTGCAGGAAAAACAAAGGGGAAGTTGTGTGTCCAGCTGGGGGCTTCACACCCAGCCCTATATAAGGGGGCACTTCCTAATCACTTAATCACTTCCAAGCCCTGCCAAGTCCTCACAGGTGTTGTTGCTCAGCACGGTCCTGCTGCTAATGCCTCCCTTTCCCCAAAAAAATACCCCATCTCCTGCAATCATCAAACCAGAAGAATTATTAAACCTCCCCAAATTTCGAGTCTGCTTCTGTCCTCACTTCATCACTTCCTTCTGGTTTACAGGAGTATTGATGGAGGTGGAATTAAACCCTTGTTATCTAAATTAGGTTAACAGCTGCACTGTAAGGGCTCAGATTGATTGGGAATAAATCATTAACAGCATTTTCCTAATAACAGCATGACATTGATTATAACTTGCAATGCTTCAATGCATCTTGTGGTGACCATCTTCTGCTTGAGCCGTTCCAGCTTAGGCAAGAAAATAACTGGGAATACAAACAATGCTTGTGACCTTTAATAAATATTTGGTAATTAAAGTGTGGTTACAGGAAGAAAAGTCATTATATGGATACGGTTTCTTCTGACTCAGTGTTTCTGCACCCTGGGCATCTCCTACTCAGCTCTCTAAGATCTCACCAGCATGAACAAGCCATCACTTATTTTGACCCACAAAATGTAGGTATTTTGGAAGAAATGAGGCAGCTATTTGGACTCCTGAGTCAGCAGCAACTGTGCTTCTCCCTGCATTTTTGTTGCTGAGAACAAAAGACACAGAAACACAGCAGGTGGCTTATTTTTTCTTCCTTTTTCACTGCTGCATAACAGCCGAAGTTTTCCCTCAAATACTTAAGTACGCTATTACCCTGTTCATCCAAAATGAGATCTGCAAAGACATTGATGTTGGGAAATCAGAGATGAGCTTCACACTATGGGGAGAATAATTTCTACCACTGTTTATATGCCTGTTGCTTAAAAATTGAGGTTGCTCCTTTGCAAACTTTGACCCTCCTCTATCTGTAATCAAGCAAGGGGTGAAACCCGAGTGATGCTGAGCAGCTGAAATCAGCTGGAGCTCCAAGGGTTAGCATTTCCCAAGGTCTTTTTTTCTCAAAACACTGCTTTATTAGGAGCAGAGAAGCTGGATGAAGCCCCCAGGGGAAGGATAAAGTGGGCAGAAAAAGCCAAAGCACAGCCCCACTGCTCCCCGCTGAGCTCCAGCTTCAAGGACCTCTCTAACAGCCCCATACCTAAAAAACCCACTGCAGAGGACAAGCAATTTCGGCACACAGTTAGCCCTTGCAAAGACTTAAGTGCGTTTTGGACCACGTAAACCTGAATTTGGACCCCAACAACCCGTCACTGCATGGTGAAGTGGCGCTGGCTTTGCAAAGGACATGAAAAATAACTTGGTGTCGATGAAAGCAGTCAGTCAACAGCCCTGGGGATGGATGTGGGGGGCTGAGGGGCCAGGATCTCTGCTCCTGGGGTCTCCACGAAGCCTGGCCATGGCAGGGTCTCCACAGCTGGAGCGTGTTTAAGGAGGGGGAGCATTTTTGGTGGTGGTAGCTGGGGGAAAGGGCTCTTCGTGCATCTGCTCCGCTCTAACAGGTGGCTCAGGAGCGGCACGGTGCATTACTCAGCCCCCGCTTTATTATTTACTATCTGGCTCCAGCTCCTGTCCGGAAGGGAGTTAAGCCCAGTGCTTTGCAGTACGGCTCTTTGCTTGTAGTAAGAAAGCCATTAACCCTCTCTGTCCCTCATCTCTGGGGACACAGGACTGATGGGACATGACGGTGACATGTGCAGACACAGGATGGATGCTGGATCTGGGAAAGAATCCCCAGACACTGACCCAACCCCAGAGATGAACCCCACAGCCTTTGCCCCAGAGTTTTATGGCCCCTACACAGCAGACTCAATGTCCCCCACCCCATCCCCAGCTCTGTACTCACTCACCCAGGGTGGTCTTTGGCATCCTGGGGCTGGGTGGGCAGGAATGGGGCCCTGGCAGTGGGCAGCTTGGGGATGGCAGTGGAGTGGCAGGCTGCGGGTGCAGGAAGGGACAGGAGGAGATGGAGAGGCAGCAGGGATGGGGACAGGACGGGACAGAGGGATGAAGGAGAGATGGAGGGGCAACAGGGACAATGGGGATGAAGAGGATGGAGAGGACAGCATGATGAAGGGATGGAGGGGCAGTGAGGACAGAGGGATGGAGAGGTAACAGGGGTAGAAA